>NW_010171400.1:5906-48485 GCF_000695765.1 Mesitornis unicolor
ATATATATAAGTATCTATATACACACACCTGTATATGTTCCTCCTTCTCGGCATCTGCTGGTGTTTTTGAGAAAATGAGTCCCTCTTGCTTATTCTGTTCCCTCTTTCCCAGAGAAATTTCTAAAGCCTCCTTTAATGGAAAAATTAATAACAAATGCTGATTTGCAGTGGGAGGGGTGCTCACACTGCCTTGCCCCAATATGATGGTGCAAGCAACATCTCTTATAGCAGAAATGACCAGTTAATCTCCAGGAAGTCTTGAAGGTACATTAAATGTGACTTCCAAAGTCACTCTGTAGTATCCTTCCTTATCTGGAAGCAAGCGATAATAGAAATGGAAAGAAATACCTGATTTTCACATTGCAGTTTTCCTTTGAGAAGTCTTCAGAGTTGTGTCTCTGTAAGGATGCAGGGAATAGGGCTACGGCTCCAGCATTTTCTCTTTTAGAGGAAGAGTTTCTAGTAGCAGAGCATCAAATGTGTGTAGGCTTCCCTGTGTGTGCATGGGTGCTTTGAAAAATCCCAGGCTTTGCTGAGAATTCAGATTTTCTTGTTTATAAGCCATGTCTGGCAGTGTGATCTTATTTCACGGCATTTTGCCCCCAAGACAGTTTTTCTAACCTCTGAGCTCTGCGTGTGATGCTACTGCAAAAATTCAAGAGGAGAGTGCTATTAGTTTGAGTTCTTAAAGGGGTATTCAGCATAGAAAGCTGGAGTGTAAGACACAAGGCCTGATGATCCATGGTGAACGTGGCTTTTTTTGTTTGGGATTGGAAATTCATTCTATACAGGTTTTTTTCCGGAGGCAATGGTGACTCTGGGTGTGCTTTGTTTTGCTTCCTCAGCCATTATTTATTTATTCTTATTTGCCCCTTTCTGAGAGAATTAAAAATTAATCTGGAAAATCATACCTGGAAGGTCATGTACAATTTTTATACATATATATATATATAGTTTTTAAATTTGAAAAAAAAAACAACAAACACCACTAACGAACCACCAAAAACAACAAAAAAACCAAACCCAAACAAGCAGAAAACTTTTCCCAGTATCCAGCTATTATCTTTCAGGTTTCTTTTGCAAATTGCTAACATAATTCAGTCGACCTGAATGTGTTTTTACCAGTTTCTCCAATTTTACAGTTTTTAAAAGGTTTCTAATTTGCTTTAGCTGATTTCATGTCCCCAGAGTTGCAGCTTCTGTTTAAACCCCGTATTTCTCACCAGCTGTTTGGAGGTCTCAATTACTGTACAACAACTACTTTTCAAAACAATTCCTGGAAAGGCAGGCATCCATTTCAAATATCATTTCCATTTGATCATCACTTGAAAAATGACAAGCATTAGGTTTTGTAAAAGCATTTCAATTCCCCTTTGCTCTTTCAGAGTCTTTTTGCCTTGAAACAGACTGGAAAAATTCTGTAGCACCTTCTGGTATGGCCTCACCTCTCTCAGACAGTATATGGCAGAAAGGCACATACCTACCTACCTACCTCCTACTTTGAGTCTTGTGATATTTCCCTCTACTCACAAAGAAATATGAAGTCAAAGCTGCTGACTGGCTGGAAGTGGCCCACTGCAATGTGACAGCTCCTTCTCCCCAGAGCAGAGCAGCAGTGCCGGTAGCCTGGGAGGAACACTGCTGACTGCAACAGCAATTCACTCGATCTTTCCTTTTCCTCTCTGGAAACAGTTCATTCAAAGCCCTCTGCAGCCAGGGAGCCTGAGATGATGGTTTTAAAAGGTCTAGGAAAGGATTTACTCGTTGCAGTATTTGACAGACTGCGATCTTCAGTGTAGAGCAGTTAATTGAAAGCCAGGGAAAGAAAGGCTCTTAAAAGGCGAGTATCATGTGAATCTTGGCTCAAGGTAGTAAAGCCCAGCTTTCAAGCTAGTTTCTTCCCTGTTTGTTTCTTGAAAGGGATAGAGATTTGATGGGTTTTGGATGATCATAAAGATGCTTGGTAGTGATGGAACATCTCCTGCCAGATTGCAGAGCAAGTGCAAGGGCTGTGAAAGCCCAATGGGCCTTTGACCAAATGGTTGTTAAAGCAACTGATTTCCTCTGCACCTATAAACCTATGTGTAGTAAACTTCCCACATTCCTATTGCATCTGGTCTCTCTCCTCTAGCAGTCCGGATTTTCCTGCGAGATGGTCAGAGCAAAGCATATTGGTGTCCTTACCCCACACCTTCTGTTACTTCACAGGTAGTGGTTGCTGCATTCGCACTTGTTGGATTTACCCAGCTGCTTCATCATTCAGAAGATCACTTTCCACACCGTGATCTGTGTGCAATAATGTATCATACTGTGTACAGTATTGGCACTGAACATGAACCTCACTTTTGGAAAGGCTGGTATGAATCTCGGTGGACCTGCTTTAGCAGGAGAGTTGGACTAGGTGATCTCCAGACGTCCCTTCCAACCGCTACCAGTCTGTGAATCCTTTCAGAAAGAGTAGCCAGTGAGTCTGCCCGTGTGTATGCTGGTGTGTGCAGTGTGTTCCTTTTTTTACCCTCTGCAGGAAGGATTTGCGATCTCCTTGGCTGATGTCACATTTTCTGAGGGAGATGCATTAAAAATTGATTACTTTTCTTTAGCAGGCTCCACTACATTCCTGAATATTTATGTAGAACTACATTTAAACATCTCCTATTTACTCATAAATTTTATTGACCTGGTAAAATCCATGCCATTTTCAGCAATGTCTGTTTCATTTGAAATTAAGATATCAATCTCCTGACTTCAGAAATCTTTTCTAAAAAACCTTCATCTGAGACACAAGCGCGGTCAAAGCAAGCTAGAAACTGAGATCCAAAGTTTTCTGTGCCTCCTCCTCACCCAGATTGCCATCTGACACTGAACTCTATCAGTGTTGTTTTCTCACATTAAATTCCCCCAACCATCAGAAAGTTTTACTTCTTGGCAGTTCTACTTGTGGGTCAATAAAATCCACAGTCTTAACAGACTCTGCTGCTTTCCTCCTGCTGCACCACCTCTGAACCCCTCTGAGATCCAGAAATGAGGCACACAGCTGACCATCACCTCCAAGGGGCTCAGCTCAGTCTGCAGCTTGCTCCCAGAGCCTCAACACTGAGTATCCCATGAAATCTAATTGCTGCTGCTTTCTTTTAAGACATGATCAGAAGAAGAGGTGCTGACGGCAAAATCTTTTTTTAATGAAGTAACCTGTGAGTTACAGTGTGTGCTCATGTATTGGAAATCAGGAATTCACTTCCACCCTTCTCCTAAGGGAGTCTAAACCCACTTCTCCCAACAGAGTGACTGAGCCAGTGGCTGCTTTGGAGTAGGGCCACCTTCCTCCATCATCTGGAGTTAGGATACTGTGGAAATAAAATAATTAAATTTGGGTCCCACTGGTGGCAGAGAGAGAAAAAGTACTGTCAGAAAGGAGTGGGATCCAGTGAAAGAGAAACCTGGGCTCTGGACCCTACCCCACCATTGCTTTGCATTTTCCATTCAACACCCATCCAACCAAATGTATAAGCTTTTGGACCAGGAACAAAGTCCTTTTCCTTCTCTGTGTATGTCTCAGCAAGCGGCTTATATCCACATAGATCCTGTGCCCCTTTTGTCTGTTAAGAAGATTGAGGGTGGATCATCCCTCTGGATGATTCAGCTTTGGCTGGATCATTTCCAAGGCAGCTCTAATCCCTCTTCCAAGGCCTTCACTCTAGGAGATGGATCCACTGCGGCAGCCAAGCACCTTCACTCAACCCCAGAAACTGCCATGCCTAAATTTCAGATGCAGGAGGTACTTTCATCCAGCCCTGAGTGTATGCACATAGGAATAAGTGAGCTACTTGATGAACTGATCAAAGATTTATAGTTCTTAGAGCACATAGCTGTCTTTGGGGGAGAATTCTGGATCAGAAATCCATCTCTGTCCTCACTAATCCATGTGTTATTCTCTCTCATTACTTTGTATTGATTCATCTCTGTTTCATGTTGCAGCGTTGGGCCACTAGTGTGTGTCTGATATTGCAATACATTATTTAACTGCCTCCTAACTCTCTTTGGTATTTGGTAGCAGCTGTTAGCACGGCTGACTCCTTTCTGTCTATTTATTTAATGATGGTACTTTAATTTTTTTCTTAATAGTACCAACATCCTACTGGTCCATTAGTTTGTCATATTCTGCCTGAATCCAAAGTTAACTCTTCTAGGCCTTCTTTTTACTTTACATTTTACTACCTGCAAAACATTGTCAGGAACTGTTTTTGTCTCTTCTGACTTTCCATGTGAAACAAACCCCATTTATGGTGTCATCCCCATGGAAGAATGGAGAGCAGAGAGCTCTCCTTTGCTGTCGTGTACCTCTAGGCTGCCATTCAACCACTGGTGTGAAATACTCAGGGTTTTTGGGGAGCTTTACAAGAGAATATCCACCTAGTGCCATGCAGACCCTATGTTGCAGGACCAGACTTCTGCCTCTTTTCTCCCTTCATCTATATATTTTTACCTAAACACTTCAAGTCAAGGATTCCTCTCCTTCTAAGGAAGGGAGTATGGGACCTGATTTTATGGTCGGATTTCCTAGGCATTATGTTAATATGAATAGAAATCCTTTTCTCTTCCCAAAGCCCACCCAGTGCTGTGCTCCTGTTTGGGCTGTGTGTAGACGTGAGCTGGCATTGCCAGCACAGACACGGATGCAGTGGAGCGGCCTGGCCTCCAGCTGTCTGCTTGCACAGCCCTTGTCTTTCTCAACGACTGGTCCCTCTGAAGAGGGACTGCTCCACATCTCTCTGGGCATGACCCACTTGCTGCTTCTCATCAGTTTTGATGGGCTTTTAATATTTTAAAATGTCAGAGAACATGTATCAGCCCCAGCAGTGATGAAACCTTTCTTCCATGTTCCCAAGCTTGTAAAAGCAGTGTTGCAAGGGACTGCAGAGCACTTCTGTTTAGTTTCAAATCTACTGGTAACAGCTGGGCTGGATCATCCCCTGTGCTCAAAGCAGCTCGGCACGGCGACCTCTCTCAGCAGGCTGCTTTCTCAGGCTCAGCTGCATCCCTTCAGGGTGTCTCTCATCTGACTGGCCCTTCCCGAAGTGCACGGCAGATGCAGAGTAACAGTCTCCTCTTGGGTTTTTCTCATCGTTTTCCTTTGCTGGACTGCCTGGGCAACAGTGGCAATATGTCTAGCATCACTCTCCATCAATTAGAAAATCCTGTGAGTTCCCTAAATTGCAGCTATTCCTCTCACTTCCTCTGGATTCACAATAATGAGACAGCTGGACTGTGCTGTGTAACTCCTTCCTTGCTTGGCCAGAATGCCTTGTTTCTCTTGTTTTGAGAGCATGATACCTTAATGCCAGAACTTTAGTAACTTGACTATGCCAAAAACCACCTCATCCCATGGCTAGGTAGAAAAGTGTCAGCTATTAGGGGGACATCACAGCAAAGTTTAGGAGAGGCTTGGCTGCTGGAAATAAGCGTTGCTCAGAAACACCTCTATGGCCTCCCTATGACTGATAATGTGAACACAGAGGTCTTGCAGGTAATCCAGTCAAGTATTGATTAGGAGGAATAAAAAACTTCAAATTTTTAGTTCCCTCCCCCCCTCCCCAACTATATCAAGCATATGGCCCTCAGCTGTACAGTTCCTCTAACTAGAATGGAAATCAACTCATGTTGCCCAGAGTGACAATTTCTGCCAGCCCTGTTCAGACTTTATCTCCTGTTCATCAGAGAAGGGCTGCACTCCTGGAGAGCGATGTAGGTGCTGGTGCACCAGGGCTGGTGCTCCCAGCAAATGCTGTTCTTTCCTGTGTTGTGGGTGGCATCTGGTGCACACCTGTCCCTGCCGCACTAAGATGAGCTTTGACTCAGTTGTCCTGTGAGAAGAGTGGGATCTCGACTAAACTGTCTTCCAGCAATGCAGTCAGATACTGGGCAGGGGCATGGGAACTCTACCAGTATTAGTTTGGGACCACTCCTTGTTTTGTTTCTGGTTTGACTGCATCCAAATCACAGCCGTAGTTTCTTACTGTGCCTTTCGCCACCCAGCACCAATGTTTCTTCCCTATGAAAACACTCATTTCCAATACTGACTGACTTTGACTTTTTTGATAAACGAAGTTGACCTTTAAAATGTCCCATAGCCTCTTACTTTTGTAAATTTTAAATTGGTTTATGCTTCTCTTCTTCAGCCAGTCCATTTTTTTAATATGCTTTTGAGAAAACCATTGGCACCGCAGTTGAATCAACATCCTGGGTTTGTCTCGCCAGTGGCACAGTCAGGAGTGAAACTCACCTTCTTCCTTCTGCTTCAGCTGGACTCATCCCCAGTCTTTAATTCAAATACTTCCTGTGATAGAAAATCTATCGGGCACTAATGGAAGATGTTCCCATGGTTAATTACTCTCTTTGGTTTGCAAAAAAAAAAAAATAATTAGAAAATGACTCCCCATACTTAGCTTGGATTGATCCAGTTTCTGCACCCAGCCATTGGGTATAATTCTGCCCTGTCTGCTAGATTAAAGAGCTTTTTCTTAATAGAAAATCCTGTGGATACTTTAGTGACCTCCTAACCTTCTCTTGGTGAAATCAAATAAACGGAAGCTCTTTGGTGTCATACTGCAAGGCAAGCTTTCCTGACGAGGGTCAGGGCAGGCCAGCGGGGTCCAGGTCAGAGATCACAAAAAAAGAAAATATTTATGTTCTTGGCCCACTTTCTGGAAACCCAAAATAGATGAACTGTGAGAAAGGATTGGGCACTTAAATACATTTTCTCTCTCCCCTCTTCATGATTTAAATTAACAGAGAACTAATGGATAAAAGTAATCAGGTGCTGTTTCATCCATCTCCTTCATGAAAAGGTAGGTGAACGTTAAACTACATTAAATACTACTTTCTTATGAACAAATTGAAATTCCATACAAACACAGTTAATTAAAGATTGAGACCAGCCAATTACGTGAATATATACAAGAATGATTTGAATATGGATGCTGCAAGATTGAAGGATGGAAGAAGGAAATCTGTCTGTACTCCTAAAAACCCATTAGAACAGCTTATTGCTGCATTTCACATTTGATTTTATAAAGGCATTTACTGTTAATGAGATGATAAATGTGCTGGGAAACAGGACTGTTTAATATAGGAAGTTCTTGAGGTGTAGCACTTGGGAAGGGTAGAAATGGAAAGGAAGCTGGTTACTGTGAAAAGACCCAGCAGACAGGTAGGTAGGCACCTAAAGTGGTTTCCCATAGTCCCATCTTGGCCTCTTTTGCTTCCTGCCATTCCCTCTTTTTTACTGCTTTTCCTGATGTTGCTAACTGTGTTTCTAATGAACCCTGATCATGCTGTTGTCCTGTAGGTCTGCAAATGAATATAAATAAAAAGACAATCTCTGCCTCATGATTTCTCCAGCTTATGTGCATTTACTTGTCCAAAACAACAGTTCCAGAGGCTAAGTTAATAAGAAGTTGGTCACAGGAGCAGAGTCCTATTGAATAAAGATAGCATAATTTAGCCCTTAAATCATAGGAGATTTGGGAGATTTTTGAATTATACTGGTATAGCTGAGTGAATTTCATGGTTTTAGTAACCTCCAAGCAAGGACGAAAAATACTGCTTTCTGTCTAAAGCCACTTTCTGAAAAAAAGAAGATATAATTTCTGGACACGGAAGAATGAAGGCATCATGGTTTCAGAAGCTATGTATGGGACTTACATTTACAGTTTTTCAGTTGTTATAAAACATTGATAGGATGAATTCAGTGTCTCCATTCCCCTCTGGAACTGACCTTCTCCTGGGAACGGGCTGCTGAAACATTTAATATTTAGATTGCTGCAAAAACTGCCTGCAGCAAAACTGCACCAGGAGAATGGGAGCATGTTATTAGAATAGACTCAGTTGGATGGAACCTACAACGATCATCCAGTCCAACTGCCTGACTGCTTCAGGGCTAACCAAAGTTAAAGCATGGTATTAAGGACATTGTCCAAATCTCTCTTAAACACTGACAGGCTTCATACATCAACTACCTCTCCAGGAAGCCTGGCCTAGGGTTTGACCACCCTCTATGTAAAGAAATACTTCCTAATGTCCAGTCTAAACCTCCTCTGGTGCAGCTTTGAACCATTCCCATGTGTCCTGTCGCTGGATGTCCAGGAGAAGGGATCAGCCCCTCCCTGTCTGTTTCTCCCCATCAGGAAGCTGCAGAGAGCAATGAGGTGTCCCTCAGCCTCCCTTTCTCCAAAGTAGATAAGCCCAAAGTCCTCAGCTTCTTCTCACAGGACCTTCTTTCCAGCCCTTTCACCAGCTTTGTTGCCCTCCTCTGGAGGCATTCAAGAACCTTCACATCCTCTTTGACTTGTAGGGCCCAGAACTGCACAGAGTACTCAAGATGAGACTGCACCAATGCTGCATACAGTGGGATAATAACCTCTTTTGAGGTGACACCTTTTTTGCAGCCCATCTTCATTGCCCTTTCAGTTCAGGTTAAGGAACATCAGGTGGCCAAAGCCCCTTAGAACTCACCTCGCAATTGCAGAGCTAAAAATTCATTGCATGTTGCTGGGACAGTGAAGGTAGGTTTGGCTCTGCATTTTGTTTTCTTCCATGCTGAATGAAGGAAGTCTTGCCTTTCAGGGCATAAATCACTTCTAGCTATAGGAGGTTAAGAGAAAACCTGTCTGCAACCAGTTTATACAGTGATTGACTGTCGAGGGGGTTTTGTACTTTGCTTTGAAGTGTCTACCTGTTGTCACACCCTTGCTTGACAGTTTTGAGGACAAGAAAGCTGTGACGGCTCGTACAATTCAGAAGACTTTATTGCAGAAGCAACCACTAATACGTTAGAGAGAGTTCTTATGAGGAAGGGAGAAAAATCCAGAGTGATCACAGGAGTGCCTTGCTTGTGCCATAAGCACTAAACTAGCATAGCCAGAAATGGGCCCCAGACCGTCCTCTTTGGATGCCCAGAGGTGGCATGTACCAGCCTGCACTGGTAATGCCATGCAGGTTAGGTGAGAGGGGAGCTGAGCTGTGTGTTACGTGTACATTTAGGTGTGTGACAAACAGGACAGAGGAGAAAATAAGTTAATGGTTGTTTTGATTTCGGATGTGTAGGTGCTGTCTCTGTCAGGGAAGAAAAAGAGAATCTGTGAAAGAAAAGACAGTGTCTTTTGGCTCGTATCATGCAGACCAGGGCAGGGGGTACCACAGCAATGCTAGGAATGGTACAAGGGAGAAAAGGAGGGACAGAGCAGCTCCCTGACAATGTCGGGTTTTTTTGGCCGTTAGGTGACACTCTTCTGCTACGTTTCCAACAGCCAGCGCTGCAGGTGGACAACCTTAGGCAGGCACAAACTCTTTTATTTTAGGTAAGTCAAGTGTAGCTGTTTCCTCAGCCTACAGGTTTAATTCAGGTGGGGACTTTATGAGAAATTTTCTGATCAAGAACCTTTCAATTCATCCAATTCCTGATTAATTTCATTCTCCACTCTCTCTACTTTAGTGATTGAAAATTCAGGAACCAGCTCCCTTGAGTTCAGAATGATAAACACCAATATATTTTGCCTGATCTAAATCTCTTTAGGTAGGTATTGTGCAGTAATTCAATCATGAGCTCCAGGGTGTAGCTATTTAATTTGTGCAGAGGGTGGCATTTCAGGACTGTGGAAAGTAAAGTTATGTGAATATCAGGAAGAAAGAGAGGCTCAATTGGGAAGTTTTATTGCTGGTATTTCTGGCTGTGCCACTGTCTGATAACTTTGGTTAACACAAAGACTCTGAATGCAGAACACAATAATCCCAAAGTCAGAGAGATGAGTTTGCCATTTTTCTGGCAGCAGAGTCTGTATCAGTGCATCTGTTCCACCTGCTTTTTCACTGTCTTCTACACCCATAACAAAAGATAAATGCATGCTTGGCCATCCCTCAGAAGAGCAGCATTGACTTCTCAGATTACATCCACATCATAATGACTCAGTTGAGAATGATGGCTGACATGGAGAAAGCAGTAACATTAATTTTTTTCAGGAATATCTGAAAGATTTATAGTCAACTTACATCTTAGTTTTAGGGAAGTAACTAGATTAGTACTAATTAAAGGCTGTATTTTAGATTTTAAACAAGTCACGTATGGATTGCAGATATAAAATCCCTGGTTTTTGCCTCTGACTAAGATTTTGTTTGTTGTTGCTGCAGTCAGCAAATGGAAAGCTCTGAGTTTTCTGCAGTGTACCTTGCTGGGAGGAAAATTGTCACCATAAGAAGTGAAGGAGACTGGTGAGGAAGGCATTATATATTCCTTTTTGATGTTTTCAATATCCATGTATGAGAGATACAGAGCCTGCAATGACCTCTCCCCAGGTGACGGAGTGCCTCTGCTCAAGGTCACTTATTTATACCTCTATTTGTTTGCTCTGGAGCCCACTTATCTTCTTGAATAATTCACAAGCACGCTTGGGCACAGGAACCCTCTTTAATCAGTTCAAGAAGCAGCCAGGGCTTGGTGCTGCAATCTGCTTCAAACTGCTGAGGTGCAGAGCACAGGGTCACCGAATGCCAGCCCAGGTCTCCAGCATGTACCTAAACAATATTGGTCTTCCAGCAATTTACACTCAGCGAGGACAGCATAGCAAGCAGGCCACAGCAGAAGGCTGCCAGCCCCATTCCAGTGTTTCTTCTTCTTCAGCCCTTTGAGATAATTAAACTTGGTAAGAGGTGAGGGACAGAGGTTCAGTTTCTGCTGGGAGGGCACTCTGGTGCTTCTGTTCCTTTTCTGCTTATTTTCCCTGTCTAAAGCCAGATCCTGCCTGTTTTCGAGGTTTAACTGAGTTGTTGATGTTGTAGTTAAAGCGCTGCTCACTGGGAAGTCAGCACGATCAAACTGGACTTGGAGGAGTTAGTGAGATGGTTATATTCTGCCTTTACAGGATTGGGACTTACTCATCTGCCAAGACCTTCCCATTCATGATGCTGTCCGTGAACACCAGAGCAAACCAATCCTGTGCTTTCCTTTATGCCAGATTTGTGGCTGTGTGGCAGGGGGAATTGGGTCTCTCACAGGCTCCTGTTATCTGTATGCTACAGCTCAAGAACACAAAATATGAAGAGACCCTTGAATGCACTCGCAGTAGACACGAGCCTTCATCCTCCTCCTTCCGAGCACCTCCTCCCTGGGAGGAGCCAGCAAGGAACAGGATTCACACACCCACTCCAGCCTAGCTGGAATTTATAAGCTTGCTTACAAGTTTTCAGAGAGAAATCAGCTTTGCAGATATGCTCCACTAATCTGCAATGACTTTGGTGTTGGTTTTTCATTCCATTGGCATACTTGTATTTACTTTTTGCAGCACTTTAAGTAGTTCTTTTTGCTGTCTTCCTTTCTGCATCTGTGTGAAGTAGGCAAGGCAATTTTCTGTTTGAATTGCTTCTGGGAAAGGCACTTTAAAGCCATACATGCATGTTAAAGACTTAAAGGGTCATCTTAGGGACCCAGCTGTATACCTTGAGTCCTCCAGTATGTAAAAAGGGGCCATAATCTGGATGAGTCCTGATCCTTTCAGGAAATAAAAGAAAAAAATAGCTTAATTTGCAGTATTTTTTTGGTTGGCTATTATGGAAGGCTTTCTAACTACAGGTTCATTAGAACAAGCTAAAGGAAGCTTTTGACAGCAGGTTATGCCATCATCCACCAATTGCTGGCGTGTTAGGTCCTGCAAGAAAAGAAAAAAAGGACTTGATATCCTCTTGGATTCCCTGTTTCTGACCTGATCTCTCAGATGAGAGTAAGCAAGCATTGCACCATTGACCTCAGTGAGTCTGTAAAGGTTTGTATCTGTTTGGCTCTTCTATGAACCTGCACTAGACTGGCAGTTGGACAAAGTTTGTGTCCTCCCTCATGCAGTGATCCTGTTTTTAAGATAGTTTTGCTCCCCTGGTTAGTAGCATGGGCCAAAGTGGGATTGTCAAACCTGGGAAATTTTATGGTTTTAGAATATTTATTCATATTGTGAAATGAGCTTTAGAGAGCAAGGTTCATGTCTCACAAAGTTATATTTTTGGGTTATGTTTTTTGGCTGGTTTGTTGAAGCATTTGATCTTTTCCATGCTGCAAAATAAATACAGGAATGAAAAGCCATACCACACTGTTGCTGATGTGGCTGAAGTGCTCCATCTTGACATTTTCAGAATAGAAGACAGATGTTACCAAGATGTTTATGGGATGGACTGTGTTTTTCTTTAATGAAAAATCATTAGTGAGCAGAAGGCCTGAAATTTAATGAATAGGGATTTTTCTGATAGAACTTGTTTTACAAGAACTTACTGTTGCTTTTGTTTTGGCAGTTAATTGGCATACCTTTTCTGCATATGCCCTTGATCCTACCGGTGTGATTTGATCAAAGCATCATCCTCCCAGCTGACATTGCTCTGCATCCCATTCTGTGCTGCACCCCTAGGGCTTTTTACTCCATGGGGATTCTCTGTGAGAGCTTCCATACCTTTTCCAAAGGATGCAACGAGATTTGTGCTGACCTTTAAATAGAAGTGAGTTGTGTCTTTATAGATCACTTGACTGTCACCTCAGCACTAGTGGAAAGCTGTCTCTGAGGGCCAGTGCAGATCTGTGATCAGATGCTGGAGCTGGGGTGAAGCCTGTGGACTATTTCATAGTGGAAATCCTGCGGATTGTCTCTGTGATCGTGTCTTGTTTCAAAGCCTGGGGTTAAAGAAGGGCTGGCTGGGACATGTTGGGCAACTTCGAAGTGCTCTGCAATGTTATATTTCAGAAAAAAAGGAAAAAAAGAGGGAAAAAAAAGACTGAATTTATGTGTATGTAAAATCTGGTCAGACTGGTATCTTTTCTCACTGTGGCTGTGTTGTGCTTGTTTTCCTGTGCTACCTATGACTGCAGACTATAATAGTGATTGCCCATTAATTGTTTGCTGGTTGATTGAAAACATAACTAAGGTGTTACTGTGTAAGTTTATTTTCACTAAAATAGAAAGATTAACATTAGCAGATTTATATTAAGTAGGGTTTCAAGGAAGCAGCAGTTCCAAGTGCAATCACTGCATATTCTTCTGGGCAGAAGTTACAGTCTTACAGGCCAGTAAGGGAGGAGCAGCGCTGGGTCCTGTTCTGAGCCTTTCTCTGGTTGGGTAATGACCTTCCAGCTTCTTGATGGAAGAAAGCCCTCTGAGACCTAAGGGGATAATGTGAAGAAAAGATGTGATCAGTGGAGGTCCCCAGCAAGCAGGGGTGTGCCAGTGGGAAGTATTGTGGGAAGGTTTGCTCATTGTTATGTTCATTTTCGCTCCACTGTGAAATTATTCAGGTCTTCGCAGTAGATGATGGTCCAGCTGCAGGACTGAAGCCCCTGGGGCTCTGCTCACTCGTGGACTGCCAGGGCCAAGCTGGCTGCAATGTGCTGTCTGCCCGAGCGCAGCTGGGCACCCGCAAAGCCACTGCTGGGCTGGGCAGGCACGATCCAAAATCTGCGCTCACACTGCTGGATGGAGCTCGCATTGAATTTGCTGCAAGCATTATAGTCTGCCTTCATTCTGCCAGTGTTTTAGGAAATGGCAATGCAGAGATTCCCACATTTAGAAAGAACTGAGCTTGCTATCTTTGCATAGGATGATTTCCTTGAAAGTCAGATCTATATATGGACCAAATGATAATTTCTGCTTGACACTCAACCTGCAGACCTGGATCACTGAGACTGGACGAAATCAACGTTTGTGTCTTTCTGCTGCAGGTGGCACTACTGTTCCTTTTCTTTTAACCGTCCCAAATCTGAAGTGATGAGTTATTTGCTATGGTCCAAAGGGCAGTAGAAAAGCCTGACCAAATTTAACTAAATCAGAAGGGCACAAAAAGGATTTTGAACAAAATGTGAGTGAATTGCTTGCCCTGCCCATCCCTTCTCAATTACTGAGAGCAAATAACTTGCATGCAATGTCTATGGGGGGAGAGGCATGGACAGGAATCAGAAAAGTCTTTTTGGCAAAAACAGTGAGCTTCAGGTGGAAAAAGCAGATGAATTCCACAGTGTTTGAGCAAACAGAGTGTGTCCTTGGCTGGCTTGGGACTTCACAAGTGGCCTCACAGCTGACACCGAGCAGCAGCAGTCTGGCACTCAGGGCTCCGGGCTGGGGACTCTTTCAGTTTTAATGCTCATCCTTTGCACCCTGGCTTGGAGGAACAGCTTTCCACAGCCTCAGTCCCCCAGGATACATACCAGCAGGTTTATCCTAATTTCTCTAAGGACATAATGAGAATTAGCCCTCTTAGCACCACTGCAATGCTTCCTCTCCTCCAGCCTGATCTGTTGGATGTGCGATGCAGAAGATCCCCAGGACTCATCACGTGGGTGATGTCTATAGCATGGTCAAGGTCAGGTTTACCTGGCAAAATATGGGCAACCAGTTTTCTTCCATTTCTTAAAATCCAGGTGAAGCTTTGTTTTCCCTTGTGAAATGTGTTGAGGTAGTGGGAGGGAGGGAACCAGTAATAGTGGGGCAAATGCAAATATCATGTAGTGCTCAGGGAGGTGGTGGGACCCCTTCCCACCATCCCAATATAAGTCAGCAAGCGAATGCAGAGTTTGATCTAGTTCTGCCTCCCCAGACGGTCCACCAAATCGTAGGAGGGTTGAAAAAGAACAGCAAAACTTGAAGACATAAGTGTGTGAGGCTGAGGAAGCTAAGATATTTAGGATTTTTATCAAAGAAAAAGTTAAGAGGTGACGCAGTCATAGCCTGTAAGTAACAACAGCAGGCAAAATAGCTTTTTTTAATCAAAGGGAAAGAAAATAAGTAAATTTCAAAGGCTATAATTAGAAGATATGTAAATAAGGCATGTGAAATGCCATCCAGCGGCTACCATGGGCAGCTAACAGGAGAGTACAAGTGAGATGTAGTTCTTGGCTGTGTGCAACACTGTGTGCACAAATCCAAAAAGCCCATAAAAGTCTTCCTGCAGTTTAGCTTGATTCCATGCGGTACAGGAAGAGTAAACAGAGAGGAAGAGTATATGGATTGAGTTGATGGAAATTTACTTTTGACTGATTGAAACGGAGGTGACATAAAGCAGATGGGATTTTTTCTCACCACTGCTAGCTTAAGGAAATGAAGTCTTTCCTGATGATCCAATTTTTTTATTAATTTTCATACAAAGAACACAAAATATTGTGGCTGTGAAAGAGCTGAATATGAAGCAGAAATAAAATATGTACATAAAACCGGATAACTGACAGCTTTAATACATTTTCAATTTATATGTGAATATAGACAGAATTCCCCTCTGCATAAACCAAACACCTAGCCACAGGGTATAACATGGGAAGCATAAAATCAAAGCGATGTGCAGCACTTGAGCTAGGGAAAGGGCAGTAGAGGGGTGGCAGAGGGCAGGTACTGCCTGTTGGTGTAATGGGATGAGCACCTCCCTTCTCCATGCCCATCTCTGTAGCAGGCATCAGCCTTGCTCAGGACCTGACCGGCACAAATCTTTGGTCTTTTTGTGCAGTGTCTGACTCTTTCTTCATCGGCAACTTGGATGTTCTGCTAGAATCAGGGAAATCATCAAGGTTAAGGAGTTGATTATAATGATCAGATGTGACAGAAGGTAATTTGAAGGCAAAGCTGCTGCAACCAGACCGTAGCTGTTTCCTAGCGGCTCCCAGCTGCTCAGCTGACCCAAAGAGGCTACTTCAAGATTGGCCTAAATTGCACCAGGCTCAGGTCAGACCCTGCATGATTTCAGGCACACTGGGGCCATAAAACCAACCTGGGATGCATGCACTGCACCTGAAATTTTTGCCTTGCCTGAAAAATATTTGAAATTAAAAAATTTTAAAAAAGGAAGAAAATAGGAAAGGAGAGAAAAAGAAAAAAAAAAGGAAAAGAGCAGAGACACAAACACAGGGGAGCAGAATACGAGAGGGAAGAGTTTAAAATTTTCTGCACCCGCAGCATTAACCTGTCTGACTCCTGGGATGCCCGGCTGTGCCCAATGTAGCCTTTTTAATTGTTGACATAATCAGGTCGTGCGGCTAACAGGCACCCTGGTGTGGGAGCTCATGCTCACGCTGAGCCTCTCCTCTGCCAAAGCTTTTTTGGAATTTGTTTAGCTGCATGACACTGTGAAACCTCATTAGGAATAAGACTGGCTCTCCATAAAGGATAAGTTCTGATGAGTGGGCCTTTTCTCTTCTGCTTGAGCTACTGTAAGGGCTTCTTGATTTAATTTAATATAAGCAGCAACAAAAGGCTTTCGGGCAGCTTTGCACTCTCCTTCCCCAAATGGCTTCTTGTAAGGATTCCGTTATCCTACCTTGTGTTTTTTAGCACAAAATATGCAAACATTTAGCAGATCCCACCAGGGCAGAGTTGTTGTGTCGCAGGGAAACATAGGCTCTGCTGTGGCTGCTTCCCTGCTTCCCTGCTGGGGAGCTGGAGCATAGTGGGGGGATGAGTTTGTGCTATGCCAAAAGAAAAACAGCTCCAAAGAAAACAGACTTCTGAGGAACATCCCAATCTCGACCCTCTCTCTAGATCCTCTTATGGATTTCCAACAATACTTCAATCTAGATATTTTCTAGGGATTTACTGCAGCTTGCCAGGAATCCCTCCATTCAAAACCATTCTAAGAAATCCTCGTGGTTTTCTAAGAATTTAACAGTTGCTTTCCAGGAATCCTTGAGTTTGAAGGTTTGGGGCAATTTCCCTGGTTCACGGAATCACAGAATCACAGAATCTCAGGAGTTGGAAGGGACCTCGATAGATCATCCAATCCAACCTCCCCTGCCAGAGCAGGATCACCTAGACCAGGTCACACAGAAGACCTAGGTTTTCTAGGAAGTTCTCGATCTAGAGGAGTCCTAGTGCTTTCCAGTAATACCTTGGGCTAGAATCTGTCTGGAAAGTTTCCTGGTGCTTTCTCGGAAATTTCCTGCTACTTTTAATTATTTTTTCCAGCTTCTTTTCAGGTTTTTGTTATGACTTAGGGATTTTTCTCACAGTGCTTTCTACAAAAATTTTCTGTGGCTTTTTGTGACTTCTTCCTCTGCTTTCTAGGAATTTCCCTGCTTTTTTGTAGGAATTTTCCTGTTGCTTTTTAAGCATTTCCCCACTGCTTTCTAGGAATTCAATTGCTGCTTTTTGAATCAGGTTTTTTTTTCCCCTTGAAAATTTAATTAATTAATTAAAATAACTAAATAATTAAACTTAATATGTTCTTTCCTAGGAATTTTACTGATGCTTTCTAGAAATTTTCCCACTGCTTTCTAAGAAATCACACGGCGCTATCCAGACATTTACCCTTAGATTTCTAGGAATTCACAACAAACATTCTAGAAATTTTCTCCTGCTTTCTAGGAATTTTCTACTGTGTTGAAGAACTTCATCAGTTGCTCTCCAGAAATTTGGGTGCTGCTCTGGGTGAACTGCCTTGTGTTTTCTAGGAATTTTCCTGCTCCTTCATAGGCATTTTCCTCCTACTTTTACGGATTTCATCCATTGCTTTCTAGGTATTTTCCCACTGCTTTCTAGGAATTTGCTTTGCTGCCTTGATCAAATTTTGAGGTGAAAACTCTGTAAGCCGCTTTCTGCTCTGCTAGCGCATCCTGGCTGTGCTGCTGATGTCCAGGTTAACAGCAGGTACCGACTGTAACCAGGTAGAACAGATCAATGAGACAGAGGAATGGTGTGGAGAGAAAAATATGGCAACTCTTACACCTTCGCCCATGATTATAACTTGATTCTGCTATTGCAGTTTCTGTCTGGGTTATTATCAAAGCCGAGACGTGAGGAGAAACTTCTATATTTTTAAAAAGTTTATTTTTTTTTCCAGTAAAGTAACACTTGAGTTTTGCAATTAGAATTGCTAATATTAAGTGTGGTAACAGCCAAGCACGATGTAGCCTTTCCGTCTGGCACAGCATGGGTGAATTGTTAGGAAAAGGAACTGATTCACTTTACTAAATTAGAACTGATGCCACAGGCACTATGAATGTTAACATCCATGTAATTATGCAAAATATTTGTACTTTTATCTGCATTAAGTATGGTACAAGTGTACAAGACACATGGGCTGTCAGAAAACACCCACAACTTACCCAAAAGGAAAGTTCCTTGTCTCCTTGGTTAAAAAGAAAGGTGTATGACAGGTTCCATCTAAGTCTGCTTTCTGTACTGCATCATTAGATGTAAAATAAAGCAACATTCAGGGTCTGAGTTCTCCTGCTTGTTAATGGGAAGAGATGGCCTCCGTGCTGGGAGCACTGCTCCTTCGGACAAAGTCTGCACAAGAAGATAGAAAGATAAAGTATGACCCAGAAAAATGATATAAGGAGAAGTCAGGCACAGCTAAAGTCCCTTTCTTCACACCTCTTGCTAAAGAAGAATTTTGAGGGTATGTTTTTTTTCTTTTAAAACAATTTCCAGATAGTTATCACCCTTTCCTGCAGTGCCAGAGGACACCTCACCTGTTTTAAGTAAGGTAAGGCACATACAACATTACGGTGACCTTTGATTAACCTTTTCTGCTTGCCAGCTTCAACTTCTTGTCTCAGTGGTAGGACTCGGCACAGGACAAGGCAGGTAACAGTCTGTGGAGAGATACCAGCGTATTTCACCCTGACAGACTCTCCTAGGCTGAGTTAATTGAAAGGATAAGCATCTTTAGAAGTGATATTTTACCTTTTCTTCTTGTATTCTCATACCTGTGGTGACACTGGAATCTTTGCAGGTAATGTCATTGGATTCATACTCCTCCCCCTTTGGGTAATAAGTTAAATCTTAATAGTTTAAGCACTAAACCATCCCACATGTTCAGAGCTGCCAAAAGCATTGTAGAAATAACCCCAAATATATGATTTTACTTTCAGCTGTTTAAAGTTTTAATCTGAATTTAATTACATTTGGGGAGTGGAGGAGGTGGTGGGGGTGTTGCGACAGAACACTAAAGCTTCAGCACTTGCCGGTTTGAAAGTGGCTTCTCAAAGGAGAGACTTTCTCCAGAAGGGTTTCAAGGTCAGTGGCACTTATTTTTAACCAAAAAGAAGGCTCTTGAAAAAGATTCTGATCAGCGAAACCCTTGATCCTTCACTTTGGTTTCATAGATTCTTTTTAGAAGACTTTGTCACTTTTTCCTGCTCATTATTTATCTAAGAAGCTTCATGCCTATGCTCAGAGAGTTATTTGACCTTTGTATGTTAAATGTTGTTCAGGTAGAAACCCTTTTAATAGAACAAGCACCTTCCTTCAGTAAGCTGAGCTTTGACTGACATATGTATAAAACCGTCACCATCTCGACAGCAAAACCCCACAGTCCTGGGAAAGATGCTTATTCATTCATCAGACTGGAGAAGTAAATGACTTTTCATCAATATTAACATGGTTCTGGAAGTCAATACCCAATACTTCTGCTTATACTCCAGGAGATGTTTGAAACAGCAGTATATAGAAATGAAATTCTTCCATGAGGTCAGTAGAATAAAAACATTGGCAATTTATTCACTTTTCCGCTTTTCTGACAGCCACTTGAGAATTATTTGTGAGTCAAAAATGTCTCAGTTAACCTCAAAATATCTCGAGAGCTTTGTATTCTGTGAATGGAATGGATGGATCTCACTGTAGAAAGGGAGTTGCTCTTTCCTTTAACAGAGAATATGAGTATTAATAATGAATACTGTTATCATCAGTGAAGTATCAACTCAGTGTTGTGCTCATCAGGCCAGGTTCTGTCATACCAGGGTGGAGTTAAATTGAAGGGCCATCTGCTGCTACCTGTGACAGAGTTAGGATTCAGCCCTTACATGTTCTAAGATTGGATTGTGTTTTTTAAAAAAGATTGATAAATAAAAGGGAAAGGAAAAATTGGGGATTCTGAAGCACCAGCCTGTTGTAAGCCAGTAAAGCTGTATTCCAGCACATCTCCTAATCCATCTCATTCACAAAATCATCAGCTAATCCTTTCTACTGGTTGTGATGATCTACAAAGCTTCAAAGCAGTTTCTTTTTCACATGCTACATTACATTAAACTGAATTGGTTCTGCTGTAGATACTTTACTGCTCAGCAGAAGCAGTCATGTCTAAGTGAGAAACTGCGGTGAGTGGGATGTACCTGCAACACCCATGGGGCATCGGTGGCATCTGCTGTCTTCCCTCATGAGTGATGGTCTTGGAGCAGGCGTTCCCATGGCCATGGCTGTGGTTAAGGCTTGAGGCTTCACAAGCGTAGCTCTTGCTGTTAGAGGAATTAACTCTTCTTTTATTAAGATCATCTGCATCATCTTATACATTATATGAGGGTTTGTGACATGGGACGACTGAGAGGTGCTGCTCCAGAGAGGGCGCTGGGAGCCTGAATGTGGGATGGTCAGAAATGGGTTGCAAATCAACCCTGCTGCAGAAGGATGTGCGATTGTCCTCTTCCCCAATACTGTCCAGGCAACTCGCAGTGACCAGGCTGAGTCCTGCCTCCTGTGCCTACACAGATTTTATTTGCTGTTCTGCTGACTCTGACTGGAAAGTTGTGCAGGTGGTTTTTCATAGATGGATATCAGTCATGGAGGGATGTTACTGATGTGTGTGTGCATGTACATGTATAAAGTGCTGGTTTGTCATGGCAGGGCATTTTAACCTGCTGAGAGAGAGAAAAGCCTTTCATTAAAAAAAAAAAATCAAACAACTAAACAAAACCCCAACACACCACACCCCTGCTCTCCCCAGAACCCAGAGGGCTCATTTATTTTTAGAGAAGAGCTAATACCACCATAGGAGGCAATAATGAACTGATGCCTGCTGGAGAAGCTCACAAAAACTCATTTAGTAAGCAAAAGGTCACTGCTTCCAGGTCTAAAAAGTGAATTAAAAAAAAAAAGGTGAGAAATACTGTGTCTCCTACAGTAACCATGTGTCTCACCTTAGTAATGTCCAGGTAAAGTGTTCCTGTGGACTGAATTGGAGTTGAAGTCTAAGGTTTAAGGAGCTCCACTGTATGATGTTCCTTCAAATAATTTAACAACTTCATTTTCTTGTATAGCCAAGATTGGTTAGCGGTGGTGTTTGCTTGATACAGAGCTTTAGCACCTTTAAGTCTTGTCTTCATCATTAGGTTCTTTCAAGATGCCTCAAATGACATCCCCAGATCAGATCCAGTCCTCACGTGGAGCATTTGGGTGCTGTTTGAGCAAGGGATGACAGCAGCATGTGTCCACCAGCAGATGGGACATAAGGCAAGGAAAAGGTCTGAGTGAGGCATTGCTCTTCTCTCCTGTTACCTGCTTGTTGCTTTGTTTTCTGGCAATTGAGGGCTGAAGCAGAATGTGGTGGTTTCCAGCCGCTACTTTCAAGCCTGGCAAATAACTACAACTGCAGATGGGATAGGAGGATGCACAGCAAAAAGCCTGAAGTGCCAATTATCCCACCCTTAAACAAGATATGCAATTTTTAAGCTAGAGAGTCAATACGCTGAGATTTAGCTTAGGAACAGTCTCCAAAGTTGTTTATAATTCTTTCTTATGTTACAACTGGGTGAAATATTTTGTCAGTTATGAAATCTATTCTAAATCCCAGGGAACTGCTGAGAAAGAAGCAGTTTGTACGTGATCACAAAACAGCAGTTTCTTCAGACTTGCTGTATATTTACCACGCTCTTACCTGTTTCAATTTGGACTCAAGATGCATAAGAAAAATCCTTTGTCTCCTACATGGATTTGGGTCAGCACAGGAGAAGCAGGGGAAGTCGGCTGAGCAGTGGCTAATGTGCATAGGAGGTGTTTGATTTGTATTGACTATCATAAAGAGCTTGAGCTCCAGTACGTGATTCAGGTGGGAGACTGCCAGACTTCGGTGTCAACATCGCAGTGGCAACAATAAAAAAGAAAGGAGAGACTACCACAGAGAGCAAGCTCTGGAAATAATCCTTCGCAGTGTGACTTTCTGCATTGTTAGACAAAGAGCAGGCGACTAATTGGAGCATTATTTTGCTAACAGAAGCTCACATTTTGCTCTCAGTTACATGTCAGCAACTCTACTAAGGTAACTGGAATAACACCTCCAGCAGAAGGAGTTCAGATACCATGCTGATGGAAGACTCGTTCGATAAAGCTGGATGCATAGATGACAGATAGGTTCCGTTAAATACATTTTAGAGGTCAGAAAGTTTTCCACATGTAGCATTCTTTGTAACCAGACACTAAAATAGATATCTTTAGACATCTTCTTCCTAGAGAGGTGTTCATCTGCAGGAATTTTAGGTTTGCTGTACTAATGCTTCAGAGATCCAAACTCTATTTTCTTTGAAGTTTTGCGATGAATGAAATCTTATTCATTACTGGAAATTTAGACAATGTGCATTTCTACCACATCTGCTATAGTACTAGAAAGAATTTTCTATGTTGTGCTTTTAAAGATGTGCGGGCCATGAGTTTTCAGTGTGGGTTAATGACACCTGGATGCTGGTTCTGAAATTTGACTAGAAAATCTGTAGGTAAACCTAACTAGCATGTCTGTAAATGTTTCATTGCTATGAGTGTTTGCTGAAGATCTGTTCCCAGGATCAAACTACGGAGGACAGAAATGGAATTTTAAAATTCCCTATTGTATTTTTCCGAGCTAATACTCAAGTAAGATTAACAGAACTGTTCTTGACTATAATTTTTCTTTTCTTTATTTTCTCAAAACATCTGGAACCAGCTATTAGGGACTTTAAGTTATTGACCTTGTGATTATTCTATGGCAGGCCAAAGTTGATGTGAACTTTATTCTCTAAACTGTATCTCAGGTAAATTACTGTGTCTGAGAGGGAACTGAGTACGGAGAAGGAATGAAGCTGGTTTATATGCAGTAAAGGCAGTCACTGTATGCTTACCAAAATCTAGATAATCCACTCAGAGTGGGACTTAGACACTATTCCTGTTCAGTCTATGAGAATCTCTCTTGGCAATGTAAAGGTGGCTGATTTTCAGCTCAAACTTCAGGATTTCTTCTCTGGTGTCCTCTGAAATAAAGATAGCTCAGCCATCTAGGGCAACAGCATCTCCACCTCTCCTCCCCTTCTTCCCAAACTAACCGGTTACTTTATAGAGTAGAGCCTACAAAGCTGATGCTTGTGAAAACATTTGCTTACAATTGCTTGTGGGTGCTAATTGAGCTGTTCAGCCATTAAGGTACCGCTTGCCCTGAAATACAACGGCATGCTGAATTGTGATGATGTTCCACTACTTTTGTTTAGGAAGCTCCAGAGGAAATAATGAAATGTTTTGGCTTGAAATAGCTGAACAGTATAGCAAAGCTTCAGTGCAGAAGCACTGAGGTTCGTACAAAAAAATGGAAGCATTGATCTGTACATAAAAGCTACATGCATGAATTTTTAGAAATCAAAGTTCAGCTTTATAAGAGGGATTATCCTTTTCTTTTTAGCAATGTATGGAAGTTAAAGTAACTGCTTGATGGGTTGTAGCTGACAATGAAAATCATGTGGTCTGACAGCCCTCCTGCTTAAAGTAGAAGGTCGGCTTCCGTGGTATCAAGAATTATTCAGTTTGTAATTATTCTGGGTAAATATACATTTCTTTTATAAGTTTCATCCAGACTCCAACAGAAAAGCCTGTAGATCAGTCATGGTGGGAAGCAGATTGTCTCTTCATAGCTGTCTCAAGGCTCATTTCAGTGCAAGACTTCAAAAAAGGTAACCGTTACAGGTGTTGTCTAGTGATTTCACATGGGCTCTCTCATTTCTTCTCTTCCTCAACTTCTGTTTTTTCCCCAGATGTTGTCTAAGCCTTTTTAGGCAAACAGCTTCTGGATCACCTAATGCTCAGGTATGTTGCAAGTAGAAGGGTTCTGTGTTAACCTCTGCAAGAGGGCTGTAAATATCTATGACAGCTGCTGGAGTAGAACTAGGAAAAGGTTCTGTATTCAGGTTATCTGAAGCTTCTTTGTGCTACTTTTTTCACTGTGTGTTAGAGAAGACTCTCCTAAGAAATGCGTTAGTCCCAGAATAGAGCTGCAGGCAGAGGTGCTAAACGGTTTATATGAAATTGTCCTCAGCACAAAGTTTCCTGGACTCTAGCTGTGTACATTAGTCTCAAAGTCAACCTACCTCAAATAGTTTGCTCTGCCTAATTTTATCATAAGACTGAAAATTCACAGATTTGGCCTGAGTTTCACTTTGCAGCTAGAAGCCAGAAGTAATAGCACTTCGCTGAATACTGATGTTTGCAAGTCTGTGCCAGCTAATGGCTGCTCTGACGGGGTGAGAAGTACTGGCATAGACAAGAAGTTTTGGGCCCCTGAATGGGTAAGTTCAGTTCTTTTGTGCTACCCAACTATATGTCAAATCATAATTCCGCCTTGGAGGTAGCTGAGATCTCTAAATTCTTGGGCTAGAGCTAGGTGAACTCACGCAGACCAGCCTCAGGGCTTGTTTCTGTACAACCAGACGTTGCCACTCTATGCTACACCTCATGTTGTTTTCATGTCTAGCCAGGGGGTGGAAGAATGCTGTTTCCACATTAAATTCATGTTACTTGCTTGCCTTTATAACTTTGGAAAGCAACTTTTTGCATCTCAGAGGTGTCTGACCTGATGTCTGCAGAATCTACTGTGAGGAATATCAAATCGACATTTCCAAACTTCTGCCATTTAGAGGGAAAGTAATCAGAGGAAGGCACTTGTCAGTCTTCTGCCAGCTAAACTTCTGGGAGAAACAAAGTGGTCCCAGAAAAGTTGGTGCACTGAGGCACTTTAACAGCTATTTGCTAAGCAAACATTGGTAATTAACAGCGAACTTGAGAACATTGCCTATCAGGCTTTCCATGTGCCTGGCATCTCATTACCTGGTGTACGGTTCACAGTTGCTGCAGTTGCTCAGCGTCAGGCTGCGAGGACTGCTTTAGGAGGTACACCAGGGAGACAGCAGAGGTGGTACAGTAGCATTTTGAAAAGAAAGCCAGAACAAAGCAGTCTTAGATGCAGCATCATCTGCACCCATGATTTCAGATTCATTGCCCCAGGTTCTCTCTCTTCTGAGGCAAGTCCCAGATTTCTTGGAGACAGAAACTAAACTCAAACCTGTGTTCCGTTTCCCTCAAGAGCCACACTAAACATAGCTGGCTTCCCCTACTACTGCTCAGTTGTGCTGCTATTTTCCTTCTTTTGGCATGAGCCAAATCTGAGAGCTGGAAGGTTCCGACTCCTGTCTCTTGAGCAGTAATTGCTGTTTCTGAGATCATACTGCTGTTGAAGGCTCCTTGCTTCCTCACTTCTCCTCAGCACATGAGCTCAGGGAATGCTCCGCCTGGCCAGAAAGGGAACAGGAATGAGAGCCAGAGATGGACACCCTTTTGCTTTGATGTTGTTGTCGTATACGTGTTTTGTCTTCTGTGTTTAACTTTTGACTCTCAGTATTAACAAAGACGTAAAGGAATTGTCTTTCCAGAGCACCATTCCATACAATTTATCTTTCTGTGCGTGAAAGAAGATGAACTAGCCACACAAAATACCAATTCTCATTGCAATGGTGACATTTGCTTGTCTTCTAGCCCTGCTGTCCCATTTTGACACTGTCTTCACATCTGCCATGTGGCAGCAGATGTCCAGGGCATAGAAGCTTGGCTTCAGTGATTGGTAATGAACAGTAGTCAGAGCATTTCTTCCATAGTCTCAAAATTTGCTTAGCTACAAAGATAAAGACCTGGAGGGCTGGGCCTGTGGATTTTCCTGTTGTAGGATTCAGCCATCTACATGGGGGCCACTAAATATTATTTAAGGTGACAAATACCACAAGGTGATGGGTAAGTTGTGTGATAGTCGAGGCTCTTGGCAGCAGTCTTGCTCTAGCCAGACTCCCAGCCTGGGATTTGACTGAGGGCTGCATTTCTTTGCACGAGTGGGAACTATTCCTGGTCCCCAGGGGTCTTGCTCCCTTCTGGGAGGCCAGCAAACACCCTTGACTTCCCACCCTCTGCAGAACTGACTGTAAGCCCATCAGCTTAGGCTGCATGCAGCTGGCTTTAAATGGCAAAGGGATGTTTCAGTGTGCTTTAGCCTCTCTCTTTGCCCTTAATCAGCCCTCTCATCTCGAGGAAAATCATTGCAGAGAGGTGTCTGGATGCTGGAGGCTCTATATGCCAGCTCTCCCATCCAGCTGAGCCAGAACTGGCTTCTCCTCTCTGGCAGACTGGGACACAATCCATCCCATTTTCCACAGCGACTGTACTAGCACTGTTTATGAAAGCAAGGCCACGCTATGATTAGAGCCAAGGGCTTTAACCATCCAAATGATGCCTTTGGCAGAGCTTGTGCAGAGCGAACTGCCAGCACCTCCTCTATGATTTGTGCAGCTTTTCACCAACCAGTAACCAAAGTGCCTTGGTGTGGTCTTGAACCTATGTAGAAGAAAGGGCTTTTCCGGTTTCACCTCTGACTTTCATACACTCCCTCTACACCTTCAGCACTCCTCGTCTCTGCACTTTTAAATAACTGATGTGGTTGAACAGCCCTTCTTTTTTCTTCTGAAGCTTTTAAACTCTCACTTGAGGCAGAACAATCTCCTACCTGAATGCTGGTGAAGTCCTGAATACCAGCCCCAGAGCCAGAAGAGAAAAAGCTGTAATTCCTCTGAAAATTCCTCTCTGTGCAGCAGGCAAAAAAATTCCCCTCCAAATTTGTCCCCTGCTGATGAACAGAAAACCCATCCTGCTCACGCTGGCATGGCTGCATCTGCCTCCACGAGGGAGAAGCATATGCCTCTCTTCAGGTACCTGAATGTTCCCACTGAAACCAGACCTAGCCTTGGCACTTCTGGATCGGGAAATACAATTTTATCCTTAATTCTTTCAGCTATCTTTCCAATTGCACTTTCCTGTTTGAAGGGACTTTTGCTAAGGTTGACAGCTTCCTAAAAAGCTTAAATTGAAACAATATTCCCTGAAAAATGCAGGTTAAAAGTTAGTAGTTAGCAATCTAATGCAGACAGACCATTTTTTCTTGTCTCCAGAATCTTGTAATGCCTGTTAGTTGACCTGTTGTTACAGTAAAGACTTGTAATGCCCCACTTTGGCTCCAAGTTCTCATTAATCACAGCGAGGAGCTGTGCAGGGCAGGGATGGCCACGCAGGGGAGTGCAGAGATGCTGAGAGCGGGTGCTGCTGCCTGGAGCAGGACGATGCCGGTGATCATAGCCTGCTTGGTGCTGAGCAAGATGTGTGTCTGCTGCTGCTTTGGTGGAGGACATCTGCCTTTGCTGTGCCTTGTTTCCGGGTGTCTGCGTGTTTAGTGTAAGCAAGGGACTCCTGTGTTTAAGTTCATCCAATTTTAGTGAAAGCTGTCAGCTTTTAAGTCTTTTCCACTGCAAGCAAGCTATGCCAAGAGACTCCACTTGGCTTCTGGGACTGAGAGAAGCTGGAGAAATTGCCACTAAAGCAATGCACCATGTTTATTCTCTTGTGGATGCGACAGATTTCAACTGTGAAAAATCTTGAGGGGCATCGAAAAATCCAAAGTGGGAAATCACTGCCTAATCAATGTTGCAGTTCAGCAAGGACCATTTAGAACTGACCATTTATCCAACTGCAACTAACTGAGTATTTTACAAGAACATTATATATATGATTTAATCTCATCATAGAGCAAACCCAAACAAACCAGGACAGTTCCAGTGTCACTCTGTTGTGATATCCTCCAGGGAGTAGATTCTTTTCTAGACTTGACCAAAGAGCAATTGCTTCTAGATTTGTCAGTGTGTTTCTGGATTTGCAGCATTTCTAGGCATTGTCATTATGGCTTTTAACTATTTTGTTCAGGTGCAGATGCCCATGTACGTGGTCCTGTGCAGCACCATGTGAGTGGCTGGTGTTGGCTGATGAGTGTTTGGAGGATGCGGACTCAGTGGCTGGTAATTCTCCATTTCTTTGGGCTGGTAGGAGGTAAATTTAATATTTCTGGATGCTCTTTAGGTCCTCCTAAGGCAAGAGTCAGGCATGTGCAATGAGGCTTGTCCTTTCCATTCTGTTGACAGTAAAATAACAATATCCCTAAGTCCTAATTGCTCTCATAAACTGAGTAATGGCAGGCAGGTCAGATGTAGTTATTTTTTGGAGTCCACGTAACTTTACAACTGCCTGGCAATGACTTCTGGTGCATGTGACACCAAAGCCACTATAGCATTAAGTCAGCTCTGCAGCTGATGGAGGAACCATTTTCTCAGTGGTCCCAAGGATGCTGTGTTTATTCCTGTGGGATCCAGATTTCTGCTGCAGCCCAAAGTGCTGTAATACATGCATTACAGCCTTCTGCCACTGCCTGATGCATGATGGGCTGGGGGGGGGCAATGTGCTCCTCACCTCCTCATTTTTCATGTGGTCAGATGGAAACAGAAAAAGACAGGTCTTTCTTTGATACGAAATTAGGAGTCACTTTATATAGGCCATGCAATGCTAATGAAAATTAGCAGCTTAAAAATGTTTTTCCAATGCAAATAATTCATTGTAATTTATTGAATGAACTGTTTACCCTGAATTGCCTGCTGTCTCCATTCCTGCACCTTCTGAGGATTATCTTAAAGTCCTCCTTGCAGTTCTCATACAAAGCAGGGATGAAAGTGTTCTTCTGAGGGTAGGAGCCCTCAGGGTTTTTATAAAAGAAGTTACTTATTTTTAGACTTTCTGTTTTGGCCTTGATGACTGCTTATAGTTTTGTATTTCTTAGAACATGATACAGGTTGCACGTGCAATGTCATTGTCCTACAAAACTGACAAAAACCAGGTCTCTCCTTGGCACATTGTGCTCATCCGTTTTGTCCCACCCAAGAATTTGGTCTGATGGACAGCAAGCCCATGTGGAAGAGGCTTCAGGTCCAAAATGCAATGGAGAAATCAGAAAGGAAGAAAAAAGGGAAAAACTGGAAAATCATTGCCTGACTCTGCTGTTCTCAGCTGCTCTACTTGGTCTGCTGTTTTCGGGAGGGAAACACTGACCATCCTCCCTACAGCCAAATTCTGAGCATAGTTTGAAGTGCAAAGGTGTCTTAAATGTTTCAGCTGGTTCCTAAGGTGAGATGATGTGAACTTCTTTAAACTATCTTAGCATCTTTCTGCTTTTACCCTCAGTCTTTCTGGAGGAAAAAATGACACAAATGGCAGCTTCTCACTTGCTTTTGGGAAATATCGTGGCTTCACCTCATCATTCAGAGCCTACACAGGTGCAGGTCAGACTTACCAGGGGATGCAATGCTGCTCTTCTCCTCACAGAGAAGCGCTGGATATCTGGACCCTGGGTTTCCTTCATGGCACTGCCAAAAGATCCCCCCGTGCCCCATGTGGCTGGCAGGACTGTGCACTACCATGCTGGACCTGGGGATAGGGTCACAACCAGGGTCAAGGGTGGCTGAGATGCTTATAACTTTAAAAAATGACCATTGTGAAAGTCATTGTGGGAGGGAACTAACCCAGTCTCAGCCATACTGTGCTGTAAGGAGAGCAGTGATCTCAGCAACCCCACAGGTTCCAGGAAGGACTTCGGTGTTGCTTCAGAAATAAATTAAAAAAAAAAAAGAAAGAAAAGTATTCATAAACTATTCACTATATTTGCTAGAATCAAAGTACGTCAGCCAGGAGATGTGTTGGGAAGTGTCTTGTTGCTCTATTTGCACAAATAAATGTGACCCAGCATGGCTTTTCCCTGGAGCTGCAGCCAGTCCAGAACAGCACAGTCCGGGCCAGCCTGCTCTGCTCATGGTTTCTCCCAAGCCTTTCTTGTCAATATTCTCCTGCTGGCTTCCACATCACCCCTGTCCCTGCCCCAGGAGCTACTGAATGTGATTACCAGCTCTGCTAGTAGTCCAGCCAGGGTTGTCTGTGCCCGTCACGCATGTTTGCATTAAAGAAACAAGGCGTGCAGCAGCCGGTTAGCCCAAAAGCACACCATGCAGCTGCATGGCCAGCATCAGGACTGAGGCTCAGCCACAGCCACAGTCAAACCAGTCATCCCAGCTGAAGGTGAAAAAAAAACAACCTACAAAACATTAATTTAATGTCATGCTAAAGGCCACTGCTGGTGAGAAGCTCTCACTGCAGAGCCCATTCCAGCACTGGGCAGGGACAGTTCCTTTTATAGCTTGGCTATAAAGAATTAATTTAAAAACAAGATGTGGCCTTTATATCCCATGATTTCTTTGTTCCCATCATTAGCCTTTAAGCAGCAGCTTAAAGCAGCAGTACTTGTGTTTTAGCTTAGCGTAAAAGCAGAGCGGTGGGGGAAAGGTGTAAGGCAGTTTGTGACTCCTCCTGCCACAGCAGATGGCTGCAGCCCAAAAAGCGCTGGTGTCCGTCACCTGGCACTGGATGAGGGATGGTGTGTGCCAGTGCAGTGTGCGAGTGGGGTCACAGGGGCTGTCGGGATATTAGCACACCAAGCTGGTGTTTGCTAGGAATTGGATTTTTTTTGTCTTAAACTCTCTTAGTGTGCAACTCATCATGTCTGCTGCTAAATGGCTTCTTGCCACAGGAACAGTGCACTCGTGTCCCCTGCCGTCACCCCAGACAGGGCTGCGCTGCCAGTTTATGTTGCCTTTGACTGCTAAACTGTTCATTGCAAATTAACTCATAAATAATTCATCCGATGTTGCATTCTGTGCTTAAAAGTTCATCGTGTAGGTAGTGGATTGTGGGTTTTCTTGGAAGTGACAGTGCTTTTCTTTCTTTTTTTCTCTGCTAATCATGTGTGCGTGTATGTATGCAGAGCTCCCACAGCCTGATGTTCCACTATAGATGTTTTAACATCTTTATAGCAGATTATAGTTATTTTCAAATTTAGTTATTATGGTTCAAGATGATTTTGTTGCTAAAACTCTCTTTTGAGACTGTGGTTTATTAAAATACCTTTGGGAATTGCTACAACTGACACAAAAATAACATTATTTAGCAATGCGTTTTCCCCCTTCCCCATGCATACACACATTTACACACACACTTTCCAGTCAGCCAGTTATTATTCCTAACCCTGCTGATACTAGAAAGCAGTGAGAAGTTTTTCATCACCCTGGTTTGCCAAGGGAGGTTGTGTTTGTTGGGGCATGGGGGATGCATTAAGATGACCATGACCCACTGCAGGACCAATGTCAACTCTAACACTGCTTATTTCAGCCCTGGGGCCTCCTTGATATATTCCCATAAGAGCACTGAAACCCTTATAAATATGGTATGTGGAACACACTGGGGTGAAAGCCTTACCTTGTTCCTCCTGACAGACTCCTTGCTATAGGAGGGAGGGAATGTCTTGCCATGGAGCATCCCATGTGTTTGCACGGCTCTGCCCTGCTGTGCTGGGAGGAGCAGGGCATTTCCCCCTCATCCTGCCCTGGTAAGGGGGCAGAGATACAGCACCATTTTTTGCATGTGCATGTACTGTTTCTTGTCTTTCATTTGCTTGTTTGGTTGTTTTATGGGTTGTTTTTTTTTTGTTAGAACTCCCCAGTAAGGCAAAGCCGATGCAAGACCCATATTCAGGGATTAAAATCCCATCTCCATTGTGTTCAGCATCCTTCAGCTGTCTTGGAGCTCTCAGCTGCTCAACTCAAGCTGTAGGTAGAGTTTAGGCCAAATAATATGGATATATATTTTTTTGTTGTTTGAAATGGTGCTGAAACACTGAGCAGCACTGAGGTCTTATTGCCAGTTGCTTACTTGTGGGTTATGTTGTCTTTAAAATATTTCTGTTTCACAGCCTGAGTGAAGCAGGGGGACGGGAGCGGGGCTGTCCAGAAAGGAGAGATGCAACCAGGAGCCCCGGAGAGGTCCATGAGCCCCAGCTGCTACCAATTCTGCCTCTGCAGCTATGTGCTGCAGCTGGGGGGGGAGCAGAAAGCCAAGCCAATGAGGTTATTTCAGAGATTTAAAAGGTGTTTTGTGCTTTTCCCCTCCCTACATGCACCCACTGAATGGAGCAAAGCAGATGTTGGCCTGCATTCCTCAGCGAGGAGGCAGCGGGGTTTTTCTGCCTGCATTGCCGTGATGCTTATGAGACTGAAAGCAAAGCCTAGAATTAGAGTGAAAAAAATGTCCCTGTAGGTGTGAAAGGGAAAATACCACAGCTGATGTTACACAAGCTTAGTTGTGTGATGGCCTGAAGCAAAGCTGCTATGTGAAGGGCTATTCACAAACCCCAATTTTTAAAAGTGCAGATCATATCAGTAATGTATATTACAATAGCTTGATAGTGTGAATCAAATATTTAAAGACTACCTACACTCTGCTTTTTATTCTGGAATGACTGCAGAAAAGAGCCAAGTTCTAGCTGCTGGCCAGACTTCTTGCTTTTTCTCTATTAAATGAGGCCATATAATTTTCCTCTGGGATACATTTGGCACTGGAGCTATTTCAGTTTGACCCTTCATCACTAAATGCAGAAGGATTTTTCTGTTCAGTTTAAGGAGAGAAGAATCAAGGTCACGGCGCTGGAGAAGAACTGTTAAAAACAGATACTTCTCATCACTGATTTCTGGACACTTCATAAAAACAAAAATAATCACTCTGGTTTAACAACTGAACTCCAGCAGCAGCAAGCTGTCTGCACTAGACTTAGGTGAAAAATACAGAAACCTTGCTGCATATGAAATTTGAAGTTGTTGAAGTTGTTACCCTTTTACAGAGTAAGAAATGGGCTCATTTCGTCTCAATGGTTCTTTTCTGCTTTTCTAATACTTCTTTTGTTTGGTTCATCTTTTCTGTTTGCTATTTAGGAAAAAAAAAAAGAAACTATGAACTACATGTAGGGGTAGAAAGGAAAGAAGGCAAAAATTGGGATGTATTTCTTAAAAAGTGAAAGACAAGACACTGGGAAGAAATCAGATTTTGATAACTTTCCCAGGAGTCAGTTTTCAAAGACAAAGCTTGTAGTTAACTACAGCTTCCCAGGCTTTGAAAAATGGTTAACATGTTGTTGCTACTGAGTACCAGACTTGGCTTCTCTAGCATGAGGCCACTGCAAATACGCTGCTGTGAAGGCTGAGTTTCATAACTACTCCCTGCTTAAATCACACCGCGTTTACAGGCAGCTGAGGAGGAGTTTGCTGGAGCTGGGGAAGGGTCCGACACTGCCCACCCTGGCAGTGCTGGGTGCTGCCCACACGGAGCTGCCTCTCCTGTGGGTGCTGGGAAGGTCCTGCCAAAGTGCTTCTCAAAAAGGGGTTAATTCATGAATTATTTCATTGTCAGTTTGCTAGAAATACCAGTTTCAGGCCAAGAACTGCAGCTGAAGTTCAGCTGAAAGATGTCTTCAAAAAAAAAAAAAAATAAAAAATGCATACAGTCCAAAACCCAGCAAGCAACAAAAAGACTGTGCGTGCCCACTGAACAGTACTGAGTGAACTTATTTGGAGCCTGGTAAACAGTAGCCCCTACAAACTGGTAAACAAGTGTCCCTACAGCCTGGATTTTGGCAGTGTCTCAGCTGCGAGGACTGGGCTCATACTCCATGTACTTGGAAGGCACGCACATCTTTTCAACCGGATTGAGTTCTTGCTATTCGTTCAGATAATGAGCCTCAATCAATGCTCTCATTTACTGACAAAATCCAAGCTGAACAAATTCATGTTTAAAACCCAGCTCCTGCAAAATGCCCTCAGAAGTGATTGCCTGGCATGTGCGGAGTCACCCATGAACATCTGATTAGTTACCAATTAAAATAAAACTGATGGATCGTTAAGGCTGCCAGAGGTTTTCAAGAGGCTTTCTGTGAGTTGGTCCAGGCTATTTGGGTGGGTTTTTTAATTATTATTTTTTCGCAGGCAGATTTGAGCTCGTGTTCTCTACACTGTGTGCAGGTGGGGGCTCATGCCCGGATGCATGCACCTGGCTCTGGTCCTCCTTGGAAAACCCCAAGGTCCTCCTGGTTTGGAGCACAAGCAGCACCAGATCCTCTCTGAGAGGCTGATGATGCTCAGACAGAACCTGCAACACTTAGCTGTGACACACAAATGCTAGAGCAAGAGTGAGAAGATAACACAACTGTGAGCAAGACGATAACTCAACTTTCCCCAAAGGGAAGAGTTTTGGTTTGGCTGACGACAGGTTTTCGTCCAGTAGCCATCCACAGAGATGCTCATTTCATCCTCTACAGCATTTTTGGGATGAATACATCTAAGGAGTTGATGCTGTGAAATGGATCACTAGTGTGATCCAGTCTGGCATATCCTATGGACACACAGATACACAGACATATCCTACAGACATATGAAAGTCTGAGGTCTAACTCATATTTGCCATGCTCAAACAAACAAAAAAACCCTCAACATCTCTTTCCTTCTTAACAATCATTGTTTTATTAATATATTTTACAAGATTGCAGTTGAAATCATTTAAATACAAATTTTTTTATACAGAAAGTGTAATAAAGTTAAAATAGTTCCTTGTGTAATTCATAGCATTATTGCAATGCTTACAAAATTTTGCATAGAGTGTGCAAGGATTGATGTTATTTGATACAAAAAAGCTTTATATTTTCCCACACAACCACACACATACATAAATTAAAAAGAAAAAAGCCAAAGAAATATGAATTTTTTCATGAGAACTGTGATAAGATTTCAAATTCATTTCGTCCTGTTTACATGATCAAGGTCATTGGTGGTTATCAGAGTAGAGGTCAGACAAGGTATTTTACCATCACAGATGAAAACTGCTATAGCATATGGATCATGCCTTTTATGTTGCTGCAGATGAAAGGGGGTTTTGCTTTGATTTGCACTGAATGTTGTTCTGCTGTTGGGTCTACCTACACGGAGCATTTGTTGTGTTAATATCAACAACTCTATTGGCATTCGAGCACAAGGAAACTAATTCAAATAAGGGGTGGGGAAAAAAACCAAAACCAAACCCAAAACCCAAAGGGATCTGAGTCAGATCCAGCAGGTCAGTCCCTTCCCTGCTCCCAAACTACTGCACAGTGCAGATCCAGACGAAGACCTGGCTTCCAGCTCAGGAAAAGGCATCCCACAAAAGGGGAGCAGAACGTGAACTTCTCCAGCAGCGCCTCAGTGAGAGCCGCTCTGCAGCACCACAGCCCTTCCTCACCACAGCGGGACGCACAATGCCCCCGTGCCACCCCGGCAAGCCCTCCCGCTTCGCACCCTGCCCACCAAATCTCCGCTGAACTCCAGCATGGACTGTGGTGGTGGCAAGGAGCCAGGCTGGACAAAGACTTACTACTACTGCTCTTCATCTGCACCTAGGTGATAGGGAAACCCCAGAGGCACCAGGAGTCCCCCTGTCCCTTGCTGTCCCCAGGCTGGGATTCAGGCAGGACAGACAAACTCATCCTTTTGATTTCACAAAAGTTGCTAAGCCTTCGGGGCCAATCCCTCAGGCAGTGTAGGCTCCCACTGAGCTAAAAGAGCTGAATCCTGATTTACACCAGCTAGAGCGTCAAGCCCCTGTGCTGTGGCCTGTTGCACTACTCTGGCCCAGTCTCCCAAGGCAGACACCACCCTTGCTGCTATTGCTAGTACAGAGGACCTGGCAATGGGATGTGGATAAATGAGAAAAGGCAAAGCCACCCACCAGCCTCCCCAGCCCCGCAGGCTTCCCAAGTGGAGGTAGCACACTGGGGTACCATCCCCATGGCAGCCCCGTGGATGCTGTGCAGGCGTTACCAGGACAAAAAAGGTGGCTGTAAGAGAGTGCACTTTCTGAAGTTACTGCCGATGCCTTCAAGGTGGTCAAAGGCTTGTTAGAACAGCAACGAGGAACTACCAGCATTATTTATACCACTTAGACCGCAGATACATACCATCTGTAAGATCATTAATACTGTCAAAGTGTTTCATTACCCACTACATCAATAACAGCACTGACACCGAGTGCACAAGCCCAGTGGAGGACCCAGATGAAGACAAAATTATCAGGCTCTGGCTTAGCGAAGGAGCAAACTCCTTGCTGTAAGGCAGCTACCCCAGAGAAATACCCTAGCTGTAGTGTTGCGGGATGGTGGTGTTTGCAGCTGAGTGAGTGTGGGAGAAGCTCTAACAGCAACACTTTCTCAACTACAATCCAGCCTTCGATAAAAATAGAACCGCCCACAAATAATTATTCTTCTGCTCTCCAGTGTGAGCCTGCCTCAAGATGTTTCAAGGACTCCATTATGAGGAAAATTCTAAAAGACCAAAGAAACGGCTTTGCTTCAGAAAGTGATAACGCATTCAGCAGCAGCAAGCTTTGGAACGCTTTATCTCCTATCGGCAGTTAAGCCATTTGAATGGGGCAAAAATGTGAGAGTACAATGCAATTTAAAGTTCCTGTTACATGCAAAGATGCACATGACCTCTGCTTTGCAATGGGCCTGTTTCTATAATGGCAAATATGCTACAAATGGTGAGACTTTCCATTTGGACAGGACCTGATGAAAGGCTCCAAAGAGCCCTTTTCAATCTTAGAAGAAAAGGCTGTTTAACTAAGGCTGCATGTTTTTATCTAAAGCATTTGGTAGTAGGGCACAATGTAAACGCAACACTTCTGCACAAATTTCTCCTTCTGCTATTTTCTCTTGCTCGCAGGAAGAATAAAGCAACTAAACACAAGACAAATGTACAATTATGTATCACTTCTCAGTGGAAATATCCTCTCTATTTTAATACTGGTTAAAAACTAACAAAACCTCAATTCATGGAGATGAGTTGCCTCAAAGGAAATCTGGCTTCCTCTGAACAGGCTGCCCGTCGGTACCGACTGACGGCAGAAAATCCCAGCCACCGCATTTGAGCTGTAACAAGGTGAGACATTTCCTGAGAGTGACACCAGTGCTTATTTTCCCACAGGAATTGCACTCATACCGAATTAATTTTTAAGGGTCTCACACCTCTAGTGTAAAGTGACTTGGATGGGAAATCTCGGTGGTGCGCTACAACTGTATTTTCTTCGTCACTTCTGATAAAAATCCTGCAGCTTTAAATATCCATTTTTTTTTCCTGTATAAGGAAAGTGTGTCTCTCTTCACAAGGGCACAATACAAATCAAGTGGCAGGACAAGAGAGTCTTAAATGATAAAGCCTCAGGGCTGTGTGTGCATAACCATGGGCTCCTCAACCACAGCAGACTTAAAAGCTTTCTAAATACGAGCTATTCACTGTAATTTCCATCCATGCCCCAAGCCACTGTGGCTATTGCAGATGCAAAGAGCACCCTAGCAATCCTGAACAGCCCAAGCTGTGAGTGGTTTCAGTGACAGTAATTCCACTGCATGCCATGAAAACTCAAGCATAAAAGGTACCATATTTAGGAAAATGGATGTTATTAATTTAAAGTATAATAGTGTAAACACACAGAGAAGTTTGCTGCATTACTGTGATTAGGATGACGTTTCCTCCCTTTCCCTCCTACCTGCCGTGTTTAATTCACTCCACTCTTGCTTGAATAATCTCATCAGCGCCACCTCAGTGTTTAACCCTGCTCCACTCACTTGGCTACATCAGCTGTGAAAACACAGCAATTGCCATGCAGAATTTGTCTAAAAACCCCCATTTTAACCTTTGTGCCACTGCTACATGCAGTTTTTGGGGGTGTGCAAGACCAAGGAGTGACACGATGGGGATTTGGGGGCTGCTGGCCACCTGCACACAGCCCTGGATGCAACTACCCAAGCATTACACAGCAATTTCAGAACTGAGGAAAAAGGTTAGAACGGGGAAAATGGAAGTGTTGCCAGGATTGCGTTCTTCAACAGCAATGGCCATAAAAAGGCAAAAATATAATTCGAAAAGCACCAATCCAGTGCTTGGCAAAGCTTTGCAGGAACATGCCCTGTGCTTGCTGGGGTGAATTCTGGATGATGACATTTCAAAATTTAAAATGTCAGCCATAAAATAAAAAGAAAAAAAAAATCGAAAAAAGAGCACAGCCTTTAACTTCTTTTGTTTTTACTGTATGCAGTGCTAAAATGAAATCATTATGGCACAGTTACTCTTCTTCACTGAGCAGCTACTGGAGTTCCTGATCTGCTAATGCTTGGGTGCAGGTATGGGAACAGCCAGTAGCATTTACTCAGCTTATTTATACTTTCAGCCCAGAATTGTATCTTTTAGTGTTCTGGGTTATTTTTTCACATTTCAAATTTCAGGTAACTTTGCCCTCTGCACACATTTAAAGATTTTTCACATTATTTCCTTTTCTCCCCACTAAAGCAGTCAGAGTCTTCCTGCCACTTCACTCTCTCAAATGCAGCTTTCCGACAAACCTGTATTTTTTATCTGCCCAGTTCAAAAAAGCACCATTAAAGTTAATGCATTTCAGGTGTGAGGGCAACAGAGAAGAGATGAATTTCTGTAAGTCTTTGGTCTTTGTCTCACTCTCTTTTGCAGTGTGAAACTTAAAGCCATAACAACAAATATAAAGAAAATTAGCTTTTGTTGTAAACAAGTGTATATGTGTGTGTATATGTATATATTTGTGTGTGTGTGTATATGTATATATTTGTGTGTGTGCGCACCTTATGACAACAAAAGCTAATTTCCTTTAAGAACATCTGTATTTGCAAACTAGGTATGATGTGAACTAACCTGACATCTTCACAAGTACCGCAGGAATCTCTCTTTAACCTTGGAGCAACTTCTAGAGAGGGTTCTTTTATTTAGACATAATTTTGCTATACTGTATATTGCAGGTGGTATTTTTAGGCTTATGCCTTAAACTTTTCTGTTTGTGCAATGTGAGATTTATAATTAAAGGAGAAAAAAAAGCCTCTTAAAATAAAGCTGTTTGACAGCACATGATTGAGATAACCAAATAAAATCACTCTTGCACATACTAGTTTTCTAAAAATGTATATGTAGGAGAGGCCTTACCCATACTTTAGTAGTTACTGGCTTCTCCTTTTGATTACTTACTCTAGAGTTAACTTTTGTTTGTATTCTTAAGCTACCCATTTCACTGACTACTGGGTAATATACTTCAAAAAGTGTAACAGAAAACCCAAACAAAAAAAAACCACAATGAAACTTGGAGAATGAATAGAGTTGTATAGTCAGGATCAGGATTTCTGCTTTTACTAATGGCAAAGTCTTTTTGGTTTAGAAAAACCATCCTAATTCACCTATGACAGCAGAAGGGTCATACACCACATATGGATAAGGTACTGGTGTACAGGCGTTCCTGCTGCTTTCTGAAGTGTCGCATTTAAAGCAAATTTAACAAGGTCCTGAAGCCCTATAAAGTTAAGAGTTACAATACATAAATGCATTTACGAATATGGCAGTATTCGTGGTTGCCTAAGGTACACTGCCATCCGCATCCCAGTCCCTTGATGAGCGTCTCAGTGGGGTTTCGGTGCTCCCAGCTGCAGTGCAGCCTTGCAGGTCCCAGGTCCCACAGCCTCCTCAGGGGCTGGCAGTGCTTCCACTGCCTGTGGAGCCCTGAACTGTCCCCTGTCCTGCTCCTGTCTTAGGTCAGGCCACAAAGTCATTGGCATTTCTTCTGTTGCACTCAGTAGAAACAAATTCACCATCCACACCAGCCTTGCCTTAGCACTGGGAGGAAAAACTAAACTCCGGTTTGAGATAAACACCATCTCCCCAAATAGCAAATGCTCAATTGAACTAAACTGCAGGCCTGATTCACAAAGAAATCCACAAACCCTTCTTCATTTTTGGCATTTTATCGATGCAGGTAGAGCATACTGATTAAATTCCAGCCAAGGAGGCTCTAATATAAATAGATTCAGGGAAAACCAACCCATACAGGCACAGCAACTGTGAGGGGTTCCTGGGCAAGGCAGGAGGAAAAGGGACTCTCGTGTATTTGCCTCATCCAACAGGCAAGTCAGTCACTACACCACAGCCCCCAACAACAAGCTGTGAACCTCAAGATAGCTGGATGTGTTTGCACGCTGCTTTTTAAACAAAATGCCTGTTTTTTCCCCTGGAATCTTGCGGACACAGTCCTGTTTGCTCTGGTTTGCCACTCACTGAACATCAGGGGATGAATCACATGGCCAACACAAGTGTAGTCAGCATCACCCAAAATGCTGTCTTAAAACTCAAGTGGGACTCAAATGATTTACAAGTCTCTACATAGGTTCAGTCTTCCTAGCAACAATTCCTCGTCTTTCAACACGTCTGGTTTTATGCTTTTTAAGATGGAAAGAGGATTGCAAAATATACTGAAGCAAATAGAATTCCTTTGCGTAGCCATAATTAAGGTACCCTTTGCTCACCTCAGAGAAGCATCTGCAGCGACGGCACAGATGTGTAAGGTCATTCCCTAACAGCTCCCCCATAGAAATTCACACCAAAATGAATGGCTGAATGTCCTTAAGTGGTTTCATGGCCTTTGTGATAGGAGAAGGTGACAATCTCATCCAAGAGCCCAGCTGAGAAGATCGACCATTCAAAATGGATTTGTTGGGATGGAAATCCTCAGCAGAGCAGCCAGAGGGTGCATGGGGATGAGGACTGAGCCACTGGCATCTCGGGAGCGGAGCTTGGACATGCGGACGCAGCATCCTTGCTGTGTCAAACCCTTCAGCCCTGCCTTTCTCCCCAGGGATGAGAAGGTTAATGTGACACCTTTTCTGTACAGGGTAATCTTCCTGCAGCACGTGTCTTCACAACTGCTCACATGGGATTTGTTTATGAATTGGGCCGTGCTTGCTGTAAGGTTTGTCATCAGCGTTAAATGAAATGCAGAAAAAGAAACCTCTACAGTAAATGTAGGACTATGAATGGGACTTCAGCCGTGGTCCCAGAGGTAACATACACAGTATTTTGCTATATTTAACATGGTAAAAAAAAGGTCTGTATCACTCTAGGTGCCCCTACAGTCTTAATGTATTTCATTAATATCTGTTTTAAGTTGCACAACCAGTTCCCAAGACACCCTCCTGTCCCTCCCCCCAAATAAACTAGTTTTAATAACAAGATAAATATGATGTGCTTCTCCTTGCTGAGTGCATTGACTTAAGGCATAGGCACAATTCCCCTCTTTGAACAGAGATGGTATAGTCCTGTGTCCCAATACAATTGTTATCCTGGGTGACCCTTTGCATTCAAACGTTGACTCAAGACATAATAATTACAGGAATCATTCATTAACAAATAGTTTGATTTCATTAATTAATCTGAGCACATTACTGAAATAAGTGGATCATTCAATCCTCTTTTGGGAATAAATTTTATGGGACTGCTACTTTGTCAGGCAGCAACACATCTAATCTAAACTCCATAGAAATCTTTCCTTTGAGTCCAGTCAGTTTTGGATTAAGCCAGAATTGGTTTTGGTTTTGTTTTTGTTTTTGTTTTTGTTTTTAAATCAAACCCTGGTACTCTCCAAGACCACAAGAAAATGTGTGGAAATTGTAAAAAAGGAATTATTTCTAAAGATTTCTGTCAGTTATGTTTTAATTTGATGATGGCTTAAAGAACACCAGCTTTACTTAGATATCACTAGGGATGGGCACAGATCTGTCATATTTGCACGAGGTAATATTTCCAAAAGCATCTCAGTGGCTTACAAACTTTGCTGTCCTCATGACATCTACTGCAACTTGGATGCTTTTGCAGTAATTAGTGTATTTGTTTTTTCAAGGATTTTTGCATGCATGTGGATGCAATTATGGGTCAGAATTCAATGATCTGGGCTCTTCTCATTGTTTTTCAAAACTTGAACAGTGGAACTAACATTACCAGACCAGATTTCACCTTTTATCCTGCCCATAAGTGACTCCTGAACTTTAAAACAAGGGAAAAATGCAACCATGAAAAGATTCAACCACGGAGTTTTTGGGGCTCCAATTCTAGAGGATCTGGCATCCAAAGCTGTTGCTTTCCAGTAATCTGGCTTTCTCACAATCTTTATAAATCCTTAAAAAAGGTCTTTCATTGTCAGCATCTCTGATATTTGCAGTCTCCACCAAATCTAAGTGACCTTGAACTGTACAGCCTGAAAAGAGAGGTGAAAAAAATTCTGGCATAGTATCCACATTACACATCTGATTTGTATGAATTTACTTGTTTCTATGGGTGGAATAGGTTGTTGTTCTCTGTTTCTATGGGTATTGATAGCTAATGTTCAAGTCTTAAACCTTTCCACCTTCACATGGTATGTTAAATCTTTTTAAAATTCAAGGTGCTAATGGAGAGTGTGTGAGGTGATCCAGGACTTGCCATGCTTCAGGTGAAAATTAAAGAGTGTACTTTAACCTCAGGTATCTTGGATCACTCTAGGTGATTAGCACAGCACATCTGGCTATTTTGTTGTGGTTTGTTTATGTTTTTTTTTTTATGCCACTGATTTAATGGTGCAAAAATAATCAGAGATGCTTCTCTTTCCTTTGTATGTTGGTGGGTCTACATCGGTTCCAGGGTCTTGCCCAGCCAGCAATCCCATTGCTCTGAGAACATGCTCAAAAACGAGGGATCATCATTAGATTGTATTAATATAGAAGGGTCCAGGGGAGCATCAAGTCCAATTCAGCAGATTGTATCTGTAAATTTTGGTGTGGGAAAGAGAAATGCTACACAAATGTAACAGGGTCACCCTGGGATTCCTTGTACTGAAACATAATTTTACACAGAGGATATATATATATATTTTATATATA
>NW_010171401.1:0-12779 GCF_000695765.1 Mesitornis unicolor
TCACCTTGTCATAGAAGGAGATCAGGTTGATGTTGGTATGGATCATAGTTTCACAAAGATTTGTAGATTAATATCTCAAGAGTTCTTAAAGATGAAACGTTTTAACCTTGTTTTTTAGTTAGCAGCAATTATTGCTCATTTTTCTAGATCTGATGAATACAATTAATGCAGTAAGTAGGACTACCTAGGAAATGACAGAATGGATTATGTTATCTATCACGATGGAATTTAGGTAGCTTTTTTAGTTATACATAAGCGCTCTAGGGATCAGTGTTCACTGAAATTACAAAATGCAGTGTCACACAACAGGAGAGTACTTTCAAAGGGTGATCCTTAACATCAGCTAAATAGAAAGGATGTCTGCATAATTTTCCTGGTTTTAGCTCCAGATGTATCAGTCTGGCACTATTTGGAATCTCCTCTGTGTTTCTTTTTCTTTCCTTTATAAGTGATTGTTAAAATGTGAGTGATGAACAGCCCGTTATTTTTCCATTTTATGACTTCATAAAATTATTGGTTGTACTTTTATTGTTACGACATTTTTAGAAACAGTATACTGCATTATTCCTTCATTAAAGCAGCAAAGATTTTTCTTGTGCAGGACAATGCATGCACTACACAGAAACAAACCGTAAGTGTCATCGTATAATATGCTGTGCAGCTGTTACAAATATTTCCATGTAATTATCTCTTGTGAAATAGATGTCAAATGAGACCCAGTGAAATTCCAGAACTTTGTGGACTGTAATTAAGTTGTTCATTAATAAGGATATGTTTAGCATTGAAGGACTCTTTGCAAGGACAGAGACAAGTGTTTTCTTAAATTATGTGTATTTCTTTAAGCTCTCTTCTGTGTTGTAAGATCTGAAGTTTGATTTTGTCAGCTTGGTATAGTAAAGATGATAGCTTGGGGTGGGGAAACTTAGTATAGACTTAGGAAGAGAAACGTTCGAAATCAAGTAGGAGTAGATCAGTTTTTCTGATATGTGATTCTTTTGACAGTATTTATTTTAGTAGTATAAAATATTAAATACTTAAATCCGTAAGCTCATCAGACAAGCTTAAAAACAGTAGATTAACTTTGGTATACTGGTATGCTAATTTCCTCCATTTTTTCAAGCGTGGCAAAATCCCTTTCTCGTATTAAATGTTGGTCATCATAGAAGAGAAGCCTTTTTTAAAAATAGTAGACAGATCTCTGATTATTTTGTTGATTCACTAAACAAAAAAATTCAATACCAGCCCGAACTGAGTGATCATTAAATATAATAATATTATTTTGGTTCTATACTTTATAATAATGATTTAGATTTATCATGTCATTCCAAGTATATGAGTTATATTAATGGTTGATTACACTATAAAATATTATTATTTTAAGTGTTGAGCTCATGTAACTAGTGAGGATTACTTCAGAAACAACTAAAATCAATTTCAGTGATTTTGTTCATTACCCCATAGCATAACTTTTAACTTTACACTTGATAAATTAATTGGGATGTGCACAGCACCTGAGACTGACATGGCATAAAGAAGGTATCGCTAACTTGTTAGCACTTACCTTTTTCTGAGAATTTTGTTATTCAAACTGATGGAAAATCAAAAACTCACACTATATGTTATTCTGTCATGTATGCCTTTCAGAAGAGTTTTACTGTTATTCTTTTCTTTCCTTCTGTCTGTCAGTTGAGTTGTATGTGTTAAGCTGTGTCGTACAATTAGCATACTCTGCTGAAGAGAGAAACAGGTTTCATTGTGCCTCTCCCACTTCAGTGCTGTGCCGACCACGGTGATCAAAGGTTGTCACTAACTATGCCTTAGCTCCAGTCTGTTCATGATTAGTAATGGAACCATTTCCTGTTTCTTATCCAGAATTAATTTAATCAGTGTTGATTTTTGGGCGAGTGTTGGGTTTTGAAACATGGACTTCTGTGTTTTCATCCATTATTTGAATAAAGTAAAGCTGGGAAGCTCAAGAGATAACGAGCTTTATCTGTTCTCATATTTGTACAAGTGAAAACCAAAACCAACCACTATTTCAAGATTTTTTTTTCGTTTAAAGGAAGCTTACTGTCTTACAAATACCTCCAAGAGGTGTCCTGACCCTAGCTCTGATAGTTCCTCTGGCAAAGGACATTTTAAAGCTAAGTAGACATCCTTGTATATGACAAGAAGCATTCAAAATATTTCAATCCATTTGTCAGATCCATCTCTCAAGTGTAGAACTACCAAAGTGTCCCAAGTAAAACCAGTTGAAAAATAATGGGAAACTCGACAAACTTTAAGTTCTTGATTTTGTCAAATTGACCAAATTCATAATATGTATGCACTATATTTCTCAAGCTCAGTTCTGGAAGAGGTTTGATAATTCAAGCAATGGGCAATCTCTCGCTCAAAGGTGGTTTTAAGTGTTTCATGGTACAGGATCAGAAGGTAAATAGGCTTTTTTTTTTTAATCTCTGGCAGCATGTACCAGCTCATTATCTGGGTCCTTCAGAATATACTCTTATTTGGGAACATTAATGTGATGTTATGGATCGATTTCACTGTGAACAGGTTTCTCTTTTATCTCTTGATTTGGGATGAGTATTTCAACCATGAGTTATTCTCAGTGTATTTACTCATGGCTTTGCTGATTCTTAGATCTTTTCCTGTGGGTCCTTTGATACACAGCAGTTAAGCATAAGGGGTAGAAACTTTAAAACTTAAGTTTTGGTGTCTTTTGCCTTACTCGGGGGACAGAATGCCTTGCCATTGCAAACTCTGAAAATTAGCTTCTGTTGAACATATATGCATGAAATCCTATGAAATGCAGCATTTCAGTCTTGTAGTCCAAATGCCTTTAGATTTTTCTTTTTCTATGCCAGTATTTCACACCATTATTTCTGTTGTCTTTGAGAAGAGTAGATCTTTAGGAACTGAGGAAACCATAGTCTACACAATATATCCTGAGTAGCTATCGCTGAAATTCTAATGTCTGATTTAAGTTTTTGCTTCCAAAGTGCTAAGTCTGTTGGTAATCTTAACTTTTCACAATAACTTTGATACTCAAAAATAACTCTATTGAAATTTTAATACTTCAGTATATCAAGAACTTAGCTTTAAGCAAACAAATTTTAAAATGTTTGTTATTAAGTATGTGTTAAATACGTTCTGGATAACTAGCAGTATCCAGAAGGATACTGATGTAGGAGATCATCAGTAACTAAGGGAGTATATGCTGTGTACTTGGTCTTTGCATACTGTACCTGGAGTAGTTAAAAAAATTAAAATACCAGGATTAAATATAGATAGTTCTGCATACACTGAATTCTAATAGTTGTAGTTGCTGGATAACCAGTTGAGGTTTTGCTAGCTCTGATTTTTTTTTTAATTATGACTTCTTTTTAATATTAACAAATCCCAGGTCTTAACACTTGGTCATATTCTTTATAGAGATCAGTTTTTAGTCTGTAAGGAATTGTAATAATAAAAAAATCCCATAACATCTATTTAAGTTTTTTAAGGACTTGAAGACTGAAGATCCAATCAAGATTTCTTTTTGTTATCAGTTTTTGAGCAAACAACAAATTTGTTTAAAAAATGAAAGTCCTTTAAAAACTCTATCTAAAGTATTCTGAGCCTATTGAAATGTAATTCATTCCCATTGCAGGTGTGGGATGGCACAAAATGTCCCTACCCAACATGGAAGGTTCCTGTGGAAGCAAAAGACCTGGAAGGAGAAAAAGTTCTTCTTCATCAGCTGCGAAATCTAACAGTGGACATTCTAGTCTATGATAACCATGTGCAACTGGCAAAATCACTGAAGGTAATGCACAGTTACTTCTAACTCTTGTTTGGTGGCCTATTTTCTGCTTAGAACTCACTTCAGAGAATGTATCGATTTAGTTCTGCTGTTAATTAGTTTCAAATATTCCACTTTATCTTTCACTGTATTTCCCATACCTTTTATTTGAATGCAAAACTCCTTCAACACGTGTAAACCAGCCTCATTACCCTAAAATTGCCATGAAAAAAACTCTTCCAATTAAGCAGTTCTTTCCAGACAGCGTAATATCATATATAATTCTGTGAAAACAATGCACTCAGAAAATGTATTCTATGCTTTAGAATTATTTTTAAATTATATAAAGTGGGGTTAAACTTGTAGTCCCATTAAAGGCCCGTAATTCTCAAGTCAATAAAAGATTTTCTGTTCTATAAACTTCTGCAATTTGCAGTGCAATCTTCATTAAGTGGGTCAGTAATGTTGATTATACTTAGATAAAGAAAACAACAACATAATTAAACATCTCATCTTCAGCAATACTGCCATCTTGCTTCTGAATATAGTAAATTAGCAGAGAATACATCTTTCATTTTATGCCTTCCCCTTTATACTCAAGCATCATTTTTAAGAAAGTGTTTACCAGAAAATAAGGATAAGCGATAGCCATTTGTTAGGCTGTGGCCATCAGCAGACATGAAATCAATTTGATGTATTAATGCCCACTTGTAAGTCAATGACAGATAGCACAATAACTTGCCTTTATGTAAGAATTCATAACAGCACTTGCTCACAGAAATATTTCATTTCTTGCAGATTCTCTTCTAGAATTTTTCTCTTGCTAACTGGTGTAATCTATTCATATAAATAACTGCTCATGTTCCAGTAAAGCAGTATGTTTTGAAAATTAAGAGAAAAAATATTTTAATATTAATAAATTTATTTTCTTGAGTAGCTGACGATACTCCTATTATTACTCTCTCCCATTTGTATACAGGAATTCCTACTGAAAATGTGGTACACAGGATGTCTTCATCAGCTCTCTCAATTTTTTTCTTTACTATAAGCCATTTCTTATCTCTAAAGTATCTGTGCCTTTGCTCTGGATACTGCACTGTGTAGCAGAAGCTCCGATGTCCAAGGAAGCTGTTAAGAAACCTAGTTTCATCTACTGAGCAACACGAGCTGGTTTTCTCCATCTGGCTATGTCCAAAGTCGCAGCAGTTTCACTCATGCGAGCTATAGAAGTTTTAAATTGGTTCATTTTTGAAGACTGCTTTTTAGTGGATTGTCTTAGTAGAGTTATTGAAGAAAAAAATGCCAATATCCTAACAATTAGACTTCAGGAAGATGTAGCAAGTTCAGGTTGCAACATGTGCAATTAATTTTGTTTCACAGAATAATCTAAACATAATAAAATTCTGGGGGTGTCTTCCTAAAATGGAAGGTTTAGTAAAAGGTTTGTTTTTAAATTCTAGTGGATATCATGTCATATCATAAGACATATTTGAAATACTCTGTACTAATCTGTGAAATATTTTATTTAGTTCAGGGCCCTGTTACGGAAAGATTATTAAAAAAAAAATATGTAGAAGTTTAAACCTGGAGACAGTTCAGCATATACACGTGTACCTTCCTGAACACAAGAGCAGTGTGGACAGAAACTGTACTAGATGTTTTGCCAGTTTATGGTTGCAGAGACAATAAAAGTGCACTATTTTTCAGCCATCTCTTCTGCATTTGTTGGGAACTAGTCCTAGTCTGTAGTTTCACAGTTTTTGTTGTGTGTTATGTATCTTCAGATGCAGAATTTGAGTAATTTCAGCTGTTCTTCCCTCAATATACAATGTTATGTCTTTTTTCATAGTAGTTTGGACTAAGAAGTCTTGCTTGCTTTTCTAGTATCTGAGTCACATTTCCAACCTCCAACTTAAATGAGTTACATGGCTGTAATATCTAGCTTCACAGTTTCAGGCCTGGGTAGCATTCCTTTCACCTATCAGTGGTAATTTTCCCATTTCTTTCTTTGTACTCACTAAAAGGGGAAAAAACCAAACTACAGCAGCCTTCTCTATCTCACCCCCAAGTCCTCCAAGCCCTGTAATGGATTTCAGTTGGTATTTTTTATTGCAAAGGACCACACCCAAAGCTGTGTATATGCTTCCTCTCATTTGCAAAAAGTTGTGGACAATTTGCTCAGTAATATAGGCTGTTGATATGCTAAATGATGGCAAAGAAATCTCATTGAATATCATCAGCAATAAAATAGGCATAAAAATTAGTACAGATGATTTTGTTAACTGATTCCTGTAGATAAAGACAGCATCTTTCTGGCCCAACACGAACATTTAACTGCCCTGATAAATGACTGTTTCGAATTCATCAGTGTCTGAAATGTGAAGACAACCCTATCTGATCTGAAATAATTATGAAAATTTCCTATGCTAAGAAGTTGGCTTAGTTGGCTAGTTACAGAGAACTGCGTATGTGACTTCGTAATTTTAATTCTTTTCAGCTTAAATGTGTATTTTTAAAATACTCATATTTGGATGCAAATAGGTTATTAGTGTATTTCATATTGCTGCAAGAAGTGTGTTCCTATTGCTTTAGTTTAATTTTAAATTAACTCGTTCTAAATGAGGTAGGGTAGTTCATAAACAACTGCTGTAAATTCAAGTAAGGAGTTAGTTTTGTACTAGATTTTAATGATGGCTCTGTAAATCATGGTGTTTATTTTAATATAGATTATAATTTCTTCTCAGTCAAGTATGTAAAGTGTGCTCGGTCTGCAGGCATTCTGTAAGCAGAAATAGTGTCACATTTTTAGCCTTAACACCCGAATTTGCTTGCCATTGTTAACAGTGAGCGATGCTGCCTCCCAGAGGAATTAATGGAGATTGCACTCTGTCTTGCACAGTCGGATCTGGTGCTCTGTGTTAACATTCAAAATCTTCTGGGCTTTCTGAGTATTTGGAAGTGCTGATTATAATGCATCTCTTTAGTGTAGTTCTAAATTATATTAAAATATATCAAATGGTAACGTTTTCAGAAAAGGGATCTAATTAAATGCATATATAGGAAGATATATTTTTACAGTGATTGTAAATCTTGGGAAGCTGAGTGTTTGACTTTTGAATTAATTTCAGCACACAAGTTTAGAACGCAAAACCAGAATTTTGTATTCTTGGCTTCTAGGCTCTCCTCTCCTGTGTTTAATGTTTTGGTTGTACATAAAGTAAATACTTAGGTTTTTTTCATAAATGTTTTTGAAAGAAAGAAATTCAATTAGAATCAACTTTTTCCTGTTTTTGTACAAATTAGTTTTGAAAAAAACATAAACAGTAGTTTGGCACTATTATACTGACATAAGGTTATTTGATGAGCAGAACTTAGCTAAGAACTTTTTAAAACTTTTCTCCAAAGCATTTGTAATAGTCACTGTATTCGTTTTATAGTATGATTATCCCTTGCATTTTTGGATATTCAACATAATTAAATGAAATTTAGCATCTGGAAAGAAAAAAAAAATGCCTCCAGATAAGCATCCTAACTGCCATCTAAAAGCGCAAGCTGTCCTGTTGATATACTTTGAATGGACAAAATGAGCAGCCCTCTAATGGTGCAGATCAATTAGAACTCCGGTAAGAGCTCCATACCAGAAGCAAAATGGGTGCAGGCTGAAGTGCACTTTTTATGTCTCTGGTGCCCAAATTTGAGAATAAGTGGCCTTTGTCATGTGTGATTATTGTTTAAAAGAGCAGTTTTAATACCAGCATTATATAGTCATAGTATATTCCTTGGTGCAGAGGAGGATTCCAGAATCAAGATGCTGTTCTATCTGCTTTTATGCATATATCTACATACATTTTGTAAGTGTTATACCAAGACCTGGCCAATTCAATCCAACAGGAACACTTTTTAGGTTTCTACTGGTTAAAGGGGGAGCTGAAACTGAAATAAGACTTAACAGACTGCTTGCTGTAATATTAATGGTAATTGAAGTCAGATTAGAATAATTTATCATTTATACAGGGCTATTTAAAAGACACTTAGAGTGAACATAAATCCAGGTTATTGAATGTATATAGCTTGCCAGCTATCAGCTGGATCTTAGGTTATACTTTAAAAACTGCGTGCTAGTTAATGTGATTCAAAGGCAAACTAAAACATATCAAAGGGAAATTAACTATATAATTAAGTCTCTGGATTCTCTTCCTTTAGAACCTTGGTTTTGGTTTGGTTTTGGTTTTTTTTTGAGGAGATGGGGGAATAATGAGAGTAGGATTTTGAAATAAAAGCAAAGTTATAAAGATATGTTCAGTGTTCAGCACTCCATAACTTCTTTCTTAGATAGATACTTGTGTAAGTTAGCCAAAGTCCATTTGTGTAACTTGAAAAAACTGTTTCAGAGACCACAAAATAGATCTAAGGAAAACAAGAAGCATATTCTCCATGTACCCGAGGAGAAAATGTAACCGAGTTAGGAACACTGCCAAAATCTTTTAATTTCTAAGACGTGTTGCCTTTTGTCCTGATACTGAAAAAATGTATCTGTAACACAAGAGTAAGATATGATGAAGAAATCTGGGTAACCAGATGTGTTAGTGTGTATACATAAACAAATAATATGCCATGCATGATGATGGACATGAGCCCAATTGCTAAGTGTGATCATACACAGACAAATCACAGCACATCAGTCTCTGGAGAACTGTGTTGGGAATATAAAAGACAAATTGTGCCCTCAGGAAAGGAATATATTGGCTTGTTTGATCTGTCTTCTGAAGTCTGCTTGAGAATCAGCTTTAGTAAGAAGGCTTGTGCTGGTTCTGAGTCAGCCATTGCTGCCAGTAATGTTGTCTGATAAGATAAACAGGTCACCCAGAGAGGTTTTGGAGTCTCCATCTTTGAAAATATTCAAAACCCATCTTGAGACATCCCTAAGAAACCTGCTTCAGTTGACTCTGCTTTGGGCACGGGGGTTGGACTACGCAATCTCTAGACGTCCCTGATAACTCCAGCTATTCTGTGAATCAGTGAAAACAGGGAAGAAACTATGAAGCCTAGAATTTTCCAAGTAAATATCTAACTTTGTGTTATCAATTTTTTTTCTTTAAGATTGGAAGTTTTCTGAGAATTTACAGTATTCATACAAAACAAGCAAGTGCTGACAACGAAGATGTCTCACATATAGAGTTTCATCTTCATGGTGGCACCTGTTACGGTCGAGGAATAGGAGTCTTACCAGAAAGTAACCTGGATGTTAAGGAACTAAAAGCGTAAGTTCTATGTGTAGAGGGTTTTTTTTCTAGATGATTCTGGGAAGCTCTAGGCTAGTGTGACAAGTGTGCAGTTTAGAATTGTAAATGTACTTAAGGAACAGAAACTCTGAAACAGAATGTGTCTTCAGCACCACTAAGATAAAGAGTAAGTATTTGGAGGGGTAGGTAAATAAAGGCTAGTTTTTTAAATTTAAAATACAAGTAGGGATTAAGATTTCTGTTTTACAGTGCTGTAATAATAAGGCCTGGCCAGATTAACATACTTATTCTGGTTTTATACTGGCATATAATCTTTTAAAGATAAAAGACATGGTTAGGAAAGTAAACTGAGCACATTGTAACCATGTGCACATGTGTCACTTGGAAATGGAGTTAAAGATGTTAAAAATTAAGCCTATAATATGAATACTTTACTGAACTGTGTTATATACATAAGGAATCATAGAATCATTTAGGTTGGAAAGGGTGTTTAACATCAAGTCCCACCGTTATACTGGCACTGCCAAGTGCACCACTAAACCATGTTCCTGAGCACCACATCCACACATCTTTTAAATACCTCCAGGGATGGTGACTCTACCACTTCCTGGGCAGGCTGTTCCAATGCTTGACAACTTTCAGTGAAGAAATTTTTCCTAATATCCAGTCTAAACCTCCCCGGACACATCTTGAGGCCTGTCCTATTGCTTGTTACTTGGAAAAAGAGGCCAACACCCGTCTTGCTAAAGGTCTCCCCTCAGCCTCCTTTTCTCAAGGCTAAACAGACTCAATTCTCTCATCCACTTCCCATAAGACTTGTGCTCCAGACCCTTCACCAGCTTCATTGCCCCTCTTTGCATACGCTCCAGCACCTCAGTGTCTTTCTTTTAGTGACTGGCCCAGAACTGAACACAGTATTCAAGGTGCAACCTCACCAGTGCTGAGTATAGGGGAAGGATCACTTCCCTGCTCCTGCTGACCAAACTATTTCTGATACAAGCAAGGATGCCATTGGCCTTCTTGGCCACCAGAGTACACCGCTGGCTCACAATCATCCAACTGTCAACCAGTACCCCCAGGTCCTTTTCCACCCGGCAGCTTTCCAGTCACTCTTCCCCAAGCCTGTAGCATTGCATGGGATTATTGTGACCCAAATGCAGAACCCGACACTTGAAGCTCATACAGTTGGCCTTGCCCCATTTATCTAGCCTGTCCAGATCCCCTCTGTAGAGCCTTTCTACCCTCAAGGAGATCAACACTCCCACGCGACTTGGTGTTATCTGCAAACTTACTGAGAGAGCACTTGATCCCCTCATCCAGATAGTTGATAGAGACGTTAAAGAGAACTGGCCCTAGTGCTGAGACCTGGGGAATACCACTTGTGTCTGGCCACCAACTGGATTTTAACTCCGTTCACAACAGCTCTTTGGGCTCAGCCATTCAGCCAGTATTTTACCCAGCAAAGCGTATGCCCGTCCAAGCCATGAGCAGCCAGTTTCTCCAGGAGAATGCTGTGGGAAATGGTGTCAAGTGCTTTACTGAAGTCTAGGTAGATGACACCCACAGCCTTTCCCTCATCCACTAAGCGGTTCACCTTACCACAGAAGGAGATCAGGTTAGTCAAGCAGGACTTGCCTTTCATAAACCCTTGCTAACAGCCTGATCACCTGGTTTTCCTGTACGTGCCACGTGATGGCACTCAAGATGTTCTACTCCATAACCTGTCCTGGCACCGAGGTCAGACTGACAGGTCTGTAGTTGCCTGGATCCTTCCTCTGGCCCTTCTTGCAGATGGGTGTCATATTTGTTAACCTCCAGTCAACTGAAACCTCCCAGGTTAGCCAGGACTGCTGATAAATGATGTAGAGTGACTTGGTGAGCACCTCTTGCCAGCTCCCTCAGTACCCTTGGCTGGTTCCTATCTGGCCCCATAGACTTGTGTGTGTCTAAGTGGTGTAGCAAATCACTAACCATTGCCCCTTTGATTGTGAGGGCTTCATTCTGCTCTCCTTCCCTGTCTTCCAGCTCAGGGGTCTGGTACCCAGAGAACTACTGGTCTTACTATTAAAGACTGAGGCAAAGAAGGCAGTAAGTACCTCAACCTTTTCCTCATCCTTAGTCACAATTATTTTGCCTTGCATCCAGTAAAGGACAGAGATTCTACTTAGCCCTCCTTTAGTTGCTAAATTATTTATAGTAACATTTTTTATTGTCTTTTATGGCAGTAGCCAGATTATGTTCTAGTGGGGCTTTGGCCCTTCTAATTTTCTTCCTGCATGACCTCACAACATCCTTGTAGTCTTCTGAGTTGCTTGCTCCTTCTTCCAAATGTTACAGTTTTGGGGTTTTTTCCTTAGAAAAGGCTGAGTGACCCAAGTCCACTTTCGTTTATCAGGAATTTTGTCTCCAGTAGCTATCTTGTCACTATCTTGTGCTTAAAGTTCCAGGAGTGATTTGGAAAGGAGTGTCTCATCTGCATCATTAAGATACAGTCCTGCAACTTCTGGCTTAGTTGTGGTTTATGGCTCTGCTGGAAATTTTTTATCTGAACATTATACCTGTGTATACAGTAGGTTTCATATAAGTGTCCCATATAAATATACATATATGTGTGTATGTGTGTATATGAAAGACTTCTCTAGTTTATAAAATCTATTTTTTTAATTTATTTTATTTCATTTATTTTTAGATTCTTAGAATCTGTGCATCTGGGAGACAGTCAAAATATGGAAAGCATGTCTTCAATGGAGTTAGATGACACTTTTAGCAATGTTACAGGTAAGAGCAATTGAAAGCTAATTTACTCCTTCTGACGTATATATGGTCTAGATAAGGTCACAATTAGTGCTTCTTTAAGTGTGTAATGTTACTTTCATATACAAAAAGAGAGTTCTTTTGGATTATGAGACTGGAAATTGACATCCTGTTGTCTCACAGCAGAAGCCTTTCAGATACATGGAAAAATACTTATATAGGAGGTAGTAAATAAATCATTAAACACAGATGATGTTCTCTATCATACTATATTGGACTGTAAAACAGAGTGACGTAAGTCCCTCCCTCTAAAGGGGGATTCCTCAGAGACAGGCACTGAAAATACTGCTAAACTGCTTGCTGGGGAGCCCTTCTGAAGCCATTGGATGGAAAGCTGTGTCAGTGGCAGAGTTGCAAGGTGCAGCACTATGGGAAAGTAGTATCTTACAGACATTAACACCAGAGGCAATGTAGGCCCACTGATGAATGGGGTGGGTGCCCTGGTGACAGAAGATACAGAGAAGGCAGAGTTACTGAATGCCTTCTTTGTTTCTGTCTACTCTGCCGGAGGCTGTCCTGAGGAGCCCCGTGCCCCTGAGGAAGCCAGGACAATGGAGGAGTTTGCCTCGGTTGATGAGGACTGGGTTAGGGAGCAATTAAGCAATCTGGACATCCATAAATCCATGGGTCCAGATGGGATGCACCCGTGGGTGCTGAGGGAGCTGGCTGAGGTCATTGCCGGACCACTCTCCATCATCTTTGCCAAGTCTTGGGAAACAGGAGAGGTGCCTGAGGACTGGAAGAAAGCAAATGTCACTCCAGTCTTCAAAAAGGGTAAGAAAGAGGACCCGGGTAACTACAGACCGGTCAGCCTCACCTCCATCCCTGGGAAGGTGATGGAACACCTTATCCTTGGTGCCATCTCAAGGCATATCAAGGATAAGAGGGTCATTAAGGGCAGTTAACGTGGCTTCACCAAGGGGAAGTCGTACTTGACC
>NW_010171402.1:0-1105 GCF_000695765.1 Mesitornis unicolor
GGCTGCGTTGCCGTGGTAACGGGACTAGGCCGGGCCCTACTGCGAGGTCAGGCTGCGTTTCCATAGCAACGGGACTAGGCCCAAGCCCTCTCTAGGAGTTCAGGCTGCGTTGCCGTGGTAACGGGACTAGGCCAGAGTCCCTACTGTGAGGCCAGGCTGCGTTTCCATAGCAACAGGGCTAGGCCAAGCTCTACTGCAAGGCCAGGCTGCGTTACCATAGCAACGGGACTAGGCCCAAGCCCTTATTATGAGTCCAGGCTGCGTTTCCACGGTAACGGGACTAGGCCGGGCTCTACTGCGAGGCCAGGCTGCGTTTCCGTGGTAACGAGACCAGGCCCTGAGTCCCTACTGTGAGGTCAGGCTTTGTTTCCATAGCAACGGGACTAGGCCAGGTTCTACTGTGAGGCCAGGCTGTGTTTCCATGGTAACGGAACTAGGCCCAAGCCCTTGCTAGGAGTTCAGGCTGCGTTTCCATAGCAACGGGACTAGGCCAGGTTCTACTGTGAGGCCAGGCTGTGTTTCCATGGTAACGGAACTAGGCCCAAGCCCTTGCTAGGAGTTCAGGCTGCGTTTCCATAGCAACAGGGCTAGGCCAAGCTCTACTGCGAGGCCAGGCTGCGTTTCCATGGTGACGGGACTAGGCCCAAGCCCTCACTAGGAGTTCAGGCTGCGTTGCTGTGGTAACAGGACTAGGCCAGAGTCCCTACTGTGAGGCCAGGCTGCGTTTCCATAGCAACGGGACTAGGCCAGGTTCTACTGCGAGGCCAGGCTGTGTTTCCATGGTAACGGGACTAGGCCAGAGTCCTCACTGGGAGTTCAGGCTGCGTTTCCATAGCAACGGGACTAGGCCAGGCTCCACTGCGAGGCCAGGCTGTGTTTCCATGGTAACGGGACTAGGCCCAAGTCCCTACTGTGAGGCCAGGCTGCGTTTCCATAGCAACGGGACTAGGCCAGGCTCCACTGCGAGGCCAGGCTGCGTTGCCACAGCAACAAGACCAGGCCCAAACCCCCAAACCGAGCCCCTGGCCCCATTGAGGGTGGGGGGGGGGCGGCCAGGACCCCCCCAAAAACTGCTCCTACCCCTCAAGGGGGGGAAGGGGGGGAT
>NW_010171403.1:0-413 GCF_000695765.1 Mesitornis unicolor
ACCAGTCACAAAACCAAAGGAGCTCTCTAATAAGTGGGAGGTCTTTCCAATGGAGAAACTATAAAAATTAAAGGTTCAGAGGAAGTTTTTAAACTGACTGTTTATTTTTCAGTTAACTGAGAATCTACCAACCTCCCCTGGTCTATTAATGACCTCCCTAGTCTACTAATCTTATTTTATCTTTGTAAACTAAATAACAGCACCTATTGAACATCCCGAGCAAATTGAACGACTGAGCTAATGAGCAGCGCCACCTGATGTAACCTATGGACTTAATGATCCTGAATCTGTGCGTCAGATTGCGACAGGACTGTGAAGAATTGGAAAGACAGCTGAAGGAAGTCTTTATAAATATTGGAAATCGATTTATGGATTTGGGAGAAGGAAAAAGAACTTGAAGCCACCCAGTAAAA
>NW_010171404.1:0-12973 GCF_000695765.1 Mesitornis unicolor
CCCCTTATTTTTAGACAGAAATGAGCGTCCCCAGGCTGGGAAGCAGCTCCGAGGGATGCCGACCCTCCCCATCCTCCCCCTCCCTGGTACCCAAGGCCACGGTTGCAATTTGGGTTCATGGTTTTTTTATTATTTTCTTTCTTTGCTGAGATCTAAATTTGGCGTGGATTCTTCCCCTGCTCTGAACAGATCCTGGAGCCTGGCTGGGGGAAAAGAGGGAGGCATCAGATGACATGACAAAATAAGTCATGTCTCTCGATTATTTCAATGCCACCCCCTCTCTCCCGGCCTCTGCCTTCCATTTTAGTCACTGACAGGCCATCAAGTATTATGGATATATATAATCTTTTTAATATCACTGACATTTTCCATAATGGAAAGCATGTCCTGTGTGCTGAGACATTCTGGAGGGGGGGTTGAATGCTGATGCTCCCACCATGCAAATTTGCACAGAGCTGAGGTTGATCTTGCCCTAGGCCCTGGTGCAGAAGGCCTGCGGGTTCTGCCTTGGGTGGCAGGGAGACGACGGTGGGGAGGCCACGTGTCTCCACAGGCTTTGCAGATCTCATCAGCCTGGCTTTTCCAACAGGCTCCAGCCTTGCAAGCTGAATGTGCACCTAATCCCTCTCCTGGCTGGAGCCAGTGAGAAGAACACTTCCAGCATCCAAACCATCCTCCAGGTCAACATGGAGAATATCCCAGCTTGGGTGGTAGGAGGTGTTCTTGGTTTTCTAAGATCCCAGGCTTCCTCTTCCTCTGTTCCCAGTGCTCCCAGTTCAGCTGACAGACAGCTGAGGCAGGCAGCTGCCCCTGTTCAGGCACTGATTTTTTTTATAAGCAAAGTGAACCTCTCCATGAGGACAACACCCTACAAACTGCAGCAGAGCTGTACAAATGTGGGGTTTGCTGGGTGGCCCACAACCCCACTGTAAGAAGCTATGAACCAGCATGGCTCTGGAGCTGATTTCTGACATGCTGTGACCCCCTCTGCCATTGAGAAGCCTCTGGAAGTGCAGTCAGCTTCTGCTTGCAGCATTTTCCTAGAATCTCCCTTCCCAGCCTCTGCAATATGGTTATGATGTCTTCAGGCCCTGACTCACATGATGAGTTTGATATGCAACTCCCAAGGCCAGGAAGGTCACTCACCTCAGTTATTTAGCAAACACAGAACAAATTATTAACACTAATACAAATAATGCCCACGTTTGGGAGAGGAGAAGGAATACTCTACTTGCGTGGCTGCTAGGACTTGGCATTACAGGCACCAGAGCACCCATGAGTCCTCAGAGTACAGGGGTGACCAGTGCTGAGGGTCTCTGCTCTAATGCCAGAGCCTGCACCTCACACCAGGTCTGTCAATGAGGATATGTGTTCTAAAGGCGTTTGGAGGAAGCCAGCTCTAATTTCACTGCAGTTCCAGCCCTGTAACTTTCACAAATCAATGCAAAAGGAGAAAAAAAAGGAAAAAAAAAAAAAAAGGAAAAGAAGCTGCTGACTTGGAGAAAGCTGCAGCAGCCGGACAGCAGAGCATTGCACTCGCTGGCCCCACGCATCCCTTCCTGTGCGCTGCTTGTACTTTGTCCCTTGAGCACATTCTTGTCCAAGGCTGTAAGAGGTACTGGCAAGATTAATGAAAAAAAAAAATTAAAAACTGACTATTCACAGCATTCAGGTCAGTTCTTTGTAGAAGTTCTTATGCCACTCGCCTGCCCTGGGCAACCAGGCTCCTCCCTTGGTAGGGAAAGGGAGATCAGCATAGGACATTCTTCCATGGTACATAACTAATGTGAAACTGCCATCTACCTGTTTTCATATTAACAAGTTTTTTTTTGTGAGTAGAGGTATGCACAGAGCCTGGTTTCTATAGCCTTGACTGCAGGCATAGATCTTGTGAATGGACTTTGCCATCTTTTAAGCTAAAGCTACCAAATAAAAGTATTCCTGCCTTTGAGACAGTCACGTTGCCTCTATAATGTACAGACTCCCTCTTGCCTAGAAACAGATGGCTTGAGCTGTTTGAGTTGGGCATATTCACAAGCTGATAATCATCTCCAGGGAGGCAGGAGCTATTGTCAGAGCCTGTGAGACACACCCCAACTTCAGGCTTTTTTCCTTTTAATTCTCAAAATGCTGCTGAAATTCTCACTACAGGAATGCTGAGCAGAGACATTCCCCTTGTGGGTTTGTGCCCACTAAGCCAGAAGAGGCTCCTGGCTTCCACAGATGCCAAAGTGCTTCTCACTAAGAGAAAGCATCTCCAAATATGAAGGGCCTCACCTGGCCAGCAAAAAATAAAATTAGAAAAATAAGCTGTGCTTTGCCATGGTACTGCTGAGAGCCAAGGGGAAGAATATATCCTCTCCCCAGAGACAGCAGATGAGTTAAAATGAGAAAGCAAAAGAAAACAATTCAGCAGAAGGAACAGTTATCTTACACTAGATGCAGCTCCAAGACGCGTGTCAGCACGGCTGCCAATGTAAAAGAACACGTGCCTGAGGCGCACACGCCTGGTGCAACTGTGCAGCCATGTACAGAATTTGTAACAGCAATGCTCAGCACGGATATGCATCTGCTGCCTAAGAACCTCAAAGGCATCATGAACCTAAGCTAATAATCTACAGTGATGTCATTTCCCTACAGGGCCAAAGCCTCTCCGGGAATGCCGTCCGGCTGCTCCGACAGCACTGGACTGCCATACACCAGGTACTCCCTTGGTGCCAGGTCAAGAGAGACCTGTACCCTGCATTCCAGCCACGATGCACAAGGAAACCCAGACAGAAAGTGGTGCTGAGCCCAGGCGCCAACACAAGGCCTAACCATGCTCACAATATTTATGGCATGAATTTGGCTAATTTTAATTCACAAGTAATTAGTCTTGGAAGGAAGTAAGACATTGGGGCATGGGCATCTTGAGCTGGGTGGAAAGAGATGGCAAGATAAGCACAGGAAGTAAACTCATGTGCAAAACCAGGCAGGGTGGCACACCCCTTGGGATAGTGCATTTTCACTGGTATCCTGATCGCCTCAGGAAGCCTGCTGTCAGCAAGTCCTGAGAGGAGACTGGACAGTCAAAAACATGATCAGAAATGGGATGGATTTTTCTAAGTTAGCTCATGAGTACAAGGGACACACTCTGCTCACTCAACTGCTAGCCAAGCAAGATCAAGAAACAAAGAATAAGACATATCTCATGTTGACTGGCGCTTTTAAATTCTTCTTAGCAGAAATGTCAGTTTTTTCTAGTCTTAACAGTTTCTGAGGCTGTGATATTTCTTGCCTTGTCTCTTCCTGGCAAGCGATCATCTGTAGAAGTAACAGATGATCTAGCAACAGTCTCACATCCCAGCATGTCAGAAAAGAGGCAGCCTAGCATTTGTAATCACTGCATCACTCCAGAAAGAAGAATCTCCACTTGATCTGTGTAAATATGCTGCTTTATTTTTCAAAAATGAGTTTATTTCTAGTTACAAACAGTTTTACTCTACTACTTGAGAGCATCTTGTTTCTTTAGGTCTGCAAATAAAGCAGCCATTTTGCTCACCATTGAACCCAGCAGCCCATAAACCTGCAGCAGAAATGAACAGAAAGACAGTGGCAGTGAAAACACATGAAGAATTCCTGGTGACAAGACTGACAGACAGAGAGATGGCTTCTCACGCAGGAGCACATTAATGTGCAGGCATGCACACAACCACATAAAAGTGGCTGCCTGCTAACAGAGCTTAACTCAAGTAATGACTTTTCTGGCTATGAAGTGTGTTTAACGTTATCTGAGATACAATTAATTCTGCTGATCCCTCAAGAGTCCACAGGCATGTTAAAGACATCCCAGATAGAAATCCTGCACGTGGCTATGTGATGGCTGGATTTATGTTAACAGACTCCAGGCTGGAATAAAGGACATCTTACTTTGTACTTCACACTTACCTTACCACAGCATTATGGACATACGCTTGTCAGTTTTCTGAGTTTAACAAAATGCTCACCTAAGCTTCAGTGTTAGTTTACAAGCAAAGAACAAAAAAAAAAAACCAAAGATATAAGTTCTGGTCACACTCACTTCAACATAAAGGTTTTCCTGGTATTTCCTGAACAAAATAGGGTCCACCTGCTCCCGGAGATGTTCTGCTCTCTCTGTAGTTACTTCTTCCACAGGCTTTGCTCCCTCTTTCCCCTCCTGTGATGAAGTGGAAGATCTCCTCTTTCTCTCTTCTTTTAACTTTCTGCTGCTTTGACGTTCCTATTCAGGGACAGAAAAAAAATGTGATGCAGGTCAGAACACCTTTCAGGTTATTGCAGGATGCACCTCCCAAGCAGCACCTCTTTCACTGAATTGGAAATCAGCTCCAACTCACAATACAGGATCTCTGAAAGGATCACACTGTCCCCAGCACTTAGGTTTCAACAGGCATCCCAACACATACCTCTTGCTCTTTCCCAGCTGTCTTTGTTCTTTTTTTGCCTTCTTTATCCTTACCAACAATGGACCTTCTCCCTTCTTTGCTACTGTTTTTTCTGCCTTCCTTTCCTCCTTTTATAGGCTTTGTTTCTTGCACTGCAAAAGAAAGAATTTAAATTACCCAAAAGCAACATTTTCATACCCAGAAAGACAAGCCCACTGCACTCATGCAGTGGGATTGCATTACTTCTGCAAAGTATTTTCCTCTTTTTATTAATGTAAGCTGTACTGCACTGAAAGCCAATACCTTGAAGAGTACTTCATTTAAATAAGGAATCAACAGGTCTCAGACATTTATCAGAACAAGCCTGTAAAAGAGCTTATAGTGAGACAGGGATTTCTGGGTTATTCGGTGTTAAAACCATTGCTACATCTAGCTAAAGTAACAGGCTTATTTGTGCAGTGTTTTTTTAATGATGCCAAGTCACAGATCACAAATAGTATCGCACGACCTGCCATTTTTTCTTATGCAGTTTGTTATAAAAGCTTTGAGGGGAACTAAAGTTGCGACTTCAGTTGAAATTCAGCATGTTTCCTGGATTTCCAACAGTCCACAGAAACTGGCTGCTGTGCTAAAACTACCATGTATTTACCTGTTTCCTCTGGAACATCATCTACATAGGTGGTATTCTCAGGCAAGCCCAACTGGGATCTCAGCCTCATAGAGCAGCTCACCATACAATCAATTGTTTCACGCAACAACTGGAGCCTGAGAAAAGTACCAGAATCAGAAGGGAGACAAGTACAGCAGTTGCCATCCTGTTTTACCCTGTGCCCAGGAGTGGTGGCATCCTACAGCTGAGAGCTGTCCTGACCAACTAAACCAATAAAATATTACCCCCCAGGTAAAAAAAATCTGTGCAAATGGATGCTAACTTACTTTCCTCATGTTTGAGCCCTCTGAGGTCTCAATGGTTTGCAAACCAATAGGCACACATGGACTCATATTACTATGAAACTAGATCTCCTGCTCTTCAACATGACACATGTTGGCAAATCAGCATTGACCTGCTCTCTGCGTTTACCAGGAGGAACCTGCATTACCTACATTTACCAGGAGGAACCTGCTTCTTATTTAGAAGCAACTAGAAGTTGTTGATATGTTTAATCTAAAAGTCTGAGTAAAGAACAGAGACTGTACAAGGGAGGATACAGTTATCTGAGTAAAAGAGTACAGAAAATTACCCAAAGGTTTCATGTAGACGAGAATAATCTTGCCAGAAATAATCTTGTATACTTCCCAGAATTAATATCCTATTCTAAACTTATCTCCAGAAAAAAAAAAACAACACATTTGGGTCCTAGACAGCTGCTACAATTAATCTGTTAAAAAAAACAGTGTAAAGAAGACTTCTAGACCTCTTATAATTATCTGCATTCTGAATCACAACGCTTGCAACAGAGCTGGCTAAGGCTGTTGATCACACGATGCATTTACAAGCCTTATCTTGCAAAGGTAACGCACCCGATTTGATACAAGAGATTTGTCGGAGTTGGCCTCTGTTTAACACGCAGCTCCAGTACTGCCTTATTGAGCTGGCTCAGTGCTGCTTCTTGCTGCTCCTTGTTGGGGATTGACTTTATAGCCTGATGTGAGAGAAAACACAGGGTCCATGGAGCACTTCTCAAGTCTTCATTCCCAGTCATCTGGACTCTGAGCTCAACAGAGCATGTCACAGCTCTCTTCCTGGACACCAGTCTGAAACCAGGTTGCACTGGGCACTTACGCACCCAGATGTGGCCACACGACCCAAAATCTGGGAAGCAATCCCAGACTTCCCAGTTAGATTCACAGTAAGCCCCTTTGAAACTTCACAGGTAGTTAGTCCCTGTGCTGGAGAAGAGGGATTCTGGCAAGCTAGAAGGCCCTGAAGTAAAGATTAGTTATAAAAGCAGCAACAAAGTTTCCAAGAGAGCACTACAGAAAAACTGCTGACAGAATCCAAACCACTATTGCTTTAATCTGGGGAGGTCTGTACTTATCCAGAGCCTGTCATGAGAGCCCTCTTAGTCCTCTGATGAATAGGAAGGACTCTCCAAGAAGAGGAGCCCTTGGGGAAGCCAGAGGAGGCTGTAGGATTAGCCTTCCCCCCTGCATTCAGTCTTCGGATGACAGAAAGCTAATGTGGGAAGAGCTTAAAATATCTATTACATTGTGTGGTTCTCTTCTTCACGCAACAGCCCTCAAAGCCTCTCTTGGGAATCTCTTTACAAGAGCACTAAGGGCGTGGTCAGCACACAGTAAAGTGCTTTTCTGTGACGCACATCATAAATCATCTCTAGCTCACAGCACATTGGAAGCAGACCTTTGGGTGGGCTCACACTAGGGTAGACCATGCTATTTGGAGGGAAAATGAGAACACCATCAGCTTGTCATAGCATTAGAGGGAACAGGGGTGACCACCTGCTTAAAGTCCTCGAAGGACAGGTTCCATCCTGAGGGGCCTGGTTCTTCCTTCTTCACGTTCATCATTTGACTTGGAGACTCCTCAAGTGTGTTCTTCCAACTGAAGACTTCCGTGGTGCTGCTCTGAGAGGGGGGAGCCTCTGAGGCACTCCCCCGATACTGCACATCCTCTGCAGTGCTCTTCCGGCCTGAGGGCACTTCGTCCTCAAAGGCTGAAGGAACAGCTATGTGCTGTCTCCACAGTTCATGCACCTGTTGTACCACTCGATGCTGATAATGCAGCTGTGGTAACGGGGAAAAGGTAAATAGTAAAATGAGCTGTGCCTTTCCTCTACAAACCTAATTGTTAAAGCCGCCGTGGCAGATTGTGCTATTTCAGTTGTGCAGCCCATCAAATAGCAAACATCACCTCAGGATTCTTCCGGTGGAACAACTCTTCCTCTGTGACATAGGCATCCACAGGAGATGGGGTGCGCTCTGGGGTCCGAATTCGGACAAGAAGTTCTTTCACACACTCTTCTACTATAGTAGCTTTTTCTCGAGCAGCCAGGTCACTCTGAGGCACCACAACAAGCACAACATGTGTTAAGACCTCATTTCAAATACAGACACACAAACAAAATCACACCCACACTAGTAAACAAATGTATACATTATGTACAGTTACAAGGACAAGAATAACTGCAAACCCCACTAAGCAGAGCAATACTTAGAACAACTTTTCAAATAAACCCTACAAATCCTCCCCCAAAGTATACTTTTCAAAGCACAGTGTAATTTTCACTTTATACGTTAACTGATATCACAGTGTACGACACAATCCTATCCCCATTAACTAATGAAATTCATCATCAACAGAAAATTCATTCTCCAAAGGACCAATGTGAACAGTTTAGGAGACACAACCATGTCTTTATTAGGAAGATTACAATAGGCTGCATAGTTCTTTCATTTTATGAAGCACACCTGCTCAAGTATGTACAGATGTTCTGTAAATAAACAATCATCTCTCCACCTTAATTGCATAGCAGTAAAAATACCATGCCATCCACTCCCACCCTTATTCTCTACTTGCATATTAAGTTCAAAGCTCACAGCTCCCCAGTTACATGGTTGGTTACCTCCAGCTTCTCTCTGAGGTCAACCCATTTATCCTCATACACAGCAACTGCCCAAAGGGTCACCTGCAGCAAAGCTCCTCCTAATAATTCAGGATGTGTCCTAAATGCCCAGGACTCGCTGAAAATGCCTGCTTTCTCTGACTTGAAAAGAAAGGAAAACTCCCTAGTTTCTCTAGGCAAAATTACACCTGGAATAAGAGAGAAAATGCATCAGTCTGAGAGAAACCACCTGGTTAACTTGACCCTTTTCCAGCCCCAGCCCAAATATCCTTATCCCTGTACAAGACTCCTTCTCCATAACTGAGCTGGTTATCACACTTTATCTCTTTCCAGATTTACTCCCAGTCACCATGTTACTGAACTGGTGTTATTTCTACTGCACACTCCTTTTACAGCAAGCTCTGTACTCTCTCTGGCAGATTACGCCCAGTTTGCCATTGGAAAATGATTCACTTCATAATATTCCACCCATTTACATTTAGAGTAGGAGCAACCTCCTTTCCTTTGAGTCCCATGAAAGGGATTTGCCTTGCACACCTCTTCTGGTGTGAGTCAGCTCTGATGCCCTGGGTGGCTTCCTAAGGAGAATCACCCAACCGGCTTGCTCTGCCATTAGTCAGACTCCACATCTCAGATAACTCTTGAATACGTGCTCTCTGCTGTATGTACGAAGATGTCAGAGATCAGCAGCTCTCGTACCTGGTCTTGTATCAAAGTAAAAAACCAGCATCCTCAACCCCTTGGTTTCTCTGGAGGGAATCTGGTGGGGAAGCCTCACCCAGTTATAGTAGATGGCAGTTGTGCCATTATTGCTCACAGTGAGGGAGCTTTTAGCTTTCTCACCAGCCAAAGTCTCAAAGGTGATCCGGGCAGCAATGCCAATTTCACCCTACAAGGAAGAGGAAAAAGACAGAGATAACTCTTTCTACTCTATCTTGCAGGATTTATCTTTTCTGAAGTCATATCACAAACAAGGGGTTGGGTCTTGGTAGGAGAACTTGTAAGGCTGGTCCCGTGAAGCAGCCATTATACAGAGAGAGCCTGGGAATCTGAGCTTCACACCACAGAGAGAGCAACCCCTTCTGTTTCTAGATCTCTCTGGAGCAAATGTAGGGATAGTCCTTTATGCTCAGAATAAATCCTCCATTCTCTGGCCCGGGAGTAACATTCACACAGCTGTGATTTGGAAACTCAAGCAGGCTTAGCTTAACTAAACAATAAAAACCACAAGATTACCCTGCAAGAAGTGGCGTCATTGATCCAACGAGCAGGCTGGCCACAGAAAACTAACGACGGACCTTGTACTTCTTCTGGAACCACAGGAACCACATCCTTCCCTAAGGAGTCACTGCTAAAGAAAACAAGAGTTTTCATGAAGTGAAATTCACTTTCAGAAAGCAGAGAATCAGAGGTGATTTAGAAGGCCCTATAAGAAATAATCTCAACTAATGCTTTTCCACATCAAGTCTTTAGAGACAGAGCCCTGCAGATGTGGTAAACTCAAATTAGCTACTTGTCACCATCAAGGAGAACAGGACAGACAGAATATTAAAGAATTATATCTGCTTAAGGAAGGCCGAGGGTACATGACTGCATAAGGAGAAAAGGCCCTCAGGTTGCACCGTTACAGATGGACAGGACAAGCAAAAGAAGCAAATTAATGATGGAAGTGAAGGCTGGAAAAAGACAACCAGATGGAGGTAATTTAGGGCAGAATCCCCACCCTGCCTAATGTAAACTCCGAAGCCACACAGAAGGAAGACTGGAGGGCAGGCCTCAAAAAATTTTTTCTCTGATTCTTGCTCCTTAGGCACAAGGGCCCCAAGCACAAAGGAACTGCTCAATTCCTAAATCTGATGATTATAAGATTAGAATATGTCTTTTATTGTGCCCCAGTGGAGAGTCCTCTCTGTTCTGGATAAGAACAGCTAAGGATACCCTTACAGACTGGTGGTGCAAACCCAAAATTCTTAATTTCTGCCATGAAGTAAAACTTACAGGGTCTCAGACTCTTCAGAAGTGGTGGAACGTGGAAAAGGCTCTGCTGTGACAGATCTGAAAGGCTGCCCTTTACCAATCACCTCCAGTCCATCCAGATCCTAGACATATAGAAAAATGACCAAGTTGTGCTTTCTCGTTTTATATAGAAAGGAAGTTAAAACACCAGACAAATGTCCCGAGTCAAATAAAGTGAAGTAGAGATATCTTGCTCCTATGATGGTTTTCAGAGGTATCCATTGAGTGTTTAAGAGACACAGGAAGGAACCAACTCTGGGTCTCCCAAGAATCCTAGATGATTGCATTCTCCACTGCAAATGATGCGTGGATAGGGAAAATCTCCTTCACACATGTTTCTCATGCCCAGAGCCAGGTTTCAGAAAGAAAAGTGTTTTAAGAAGAAGAGCTACGTGCCTCCAGGAGATTATTTCAGATGTGTGTCTTCCATCTACATCAAAGTCCTACACCAGTATTTGGCAGGTGTAGGTCCTATGCTAAAGGACTTAAGAGTGGCTTTGATAAGTATCTAATGACAAGTCATCAGAGATGTTACCAATAGCTTAGCTCTTTCACATGAGCAGAGCAATCCGGATGCAGAGGAAGCAGAGCTCTCACCTTTCCAGGAAGCAGGGTAGGGAGACTTCGGTAAATGAGGTCATGTTCTTCCTGGATTTGCCTGTAATCCTCCGAGTAGTTCATCAGTAATTCATCCTCTGGCCTCTGAAGAATTTCTATGAAGAAGAAATGTCAAATAATTGGTGCTGCACTTCTGGGCACACCCTTTATCACTACTATTGTTCACAAGTAATCCCCTTACACTGTCCTCCACCAAATCCACTGTCCTTCCCTCAGCCAGAGCCATCAGGTCACCTCCTCAAAAAGTCCATGGCCACTAGCAGTGTGAGGAGCTCTGAGAACATGAAAGTAGACTGCAATGGCACCAGGATTAACCCTGGTTGGCTATGATCAAGCTTGCTGTGGTGCCATCAAACTCCTCCACCTGCACACAGAATTTCACAGAATGAGGCCTCAGCTTTTCTCACCTCCTAGATGCTTCTCCTGCTTTTTCCTGACTGTCATATTACAGTGCCAGTTCTGGAGAGCTTTTTGCTGTGCTGATGGGGTCTTATGAACCTTTTTCTTCTTCTCTCCTCCACGTTCCTCTTTCAAAGCTGGTGCAGTAACATACTGATGAGGAACCTCAATAAGGTCTGCTAACTGAAGAGAAAGGAAATGTTAAATTAACCTCTTCATGCACACGCTGCCACCACAGTGAAAATGGGAGAGGGGAGGAGAATTCTTCCTATTGATAGTATTTTTACCTCATCACTCTGAGAAGAACAAGAACGGGGCATTACAAACATGCTCAGAAACAATGGAAGGATTTGTCTGAGTAGTTAGACTCAAGCAATGGCGTTGCTGCAACACCAGCGCATCCCTTGCACACCTGATGCCATCAGCAGAAGCACATATGGAAGGAGAAGCCTTGGTAATTCTTCCCTCCATGACCTCCTCCTGCACACAGGACTTCTAAACCTGCTGGTGCGGTTTCTCTGAAAGCAAGCCCTCCTCCAGAGTATGACGAGGCTGGGAAAAAACACACCTCAGGCCTGACCTGTTCCTGATAGGTGCTGAAAAACATCAAAAGGTGCTGTTGGCACCGCACTCCACCTCTAGAAAAGTTGCACACAGCAGCATTTTAGTAACTTTACAAACAAACCTGAGTGTTTCCTCTGGCCAAGGCTTCCATCTTGAACTCCTGTGGACTTCCCAAAATGTGATGGGGGAGAATCTTTGCACACCCATCACCAAATGGTCTTGACCCTACAACACACACAAACCCAGAGCCAGGTCACTAAAGCTAGGCTTAGCAAAGACAAAACCCAAAGAGAAGATGTGAAGTTTAACCCTACCTGAAAAAGTCAGTGGTTCCCTGGGTGTCCTTGGGGAAGCAGAACATGCCACGAGAACATGTGACACTTTCTTTGTCTCTTTCGGTTGAGATTTTCGAACGAGGTATTTCGTTGTAACTGGAATGCTCCCAGGATCATGGGGAGGGTGTAGAGCATGGAGCTTCAAAAAAAATTGAAGAGGCAGATAACTTATCCTTCCTTTCAAAAAGATTATGTAAGGATTGATAATCCTTTACTTTTAGCAACTGAACCCGATGATCTGACAAGTCATAAAAAGGACAGACAAAATGGAGTAAGAATTGGACTCCAAGAGTGGGTTTTGGCTTAAGTAAATGGACAGCACCTTCTGTTAAACACACAAAATGAAAGGAGAGTGACAGTTAAGGTAGCTGTTTCTACCAGTAGAAATACGTACTTTCTCCAGGTCCTCCTCCTTAATTGCCAGTGCCTGGATGTCACTTCTTCGCACAGCACAACAAATGGGCTCAGTCTCTTCTTCGGTTATTGACAGTTTTTGTACCTTTTCCATGTTGTCTGAAAAACAGATGAAGAGACCACCTCCTCAGTCTCCCAAGGAAGCCCCATCTTCCTCTTTCAGCCTGGTTATTCATTTCCAGCTGAATTACGTGTTGTGTTGGGTTTGGGTTTATTGTTTTGTTTTTTTTTAAACATAAAACAATTAAATTCAGCATCTCTTATAATTGGAAAATTAAACTCTGAGAAGCCACAAGGACCAAAACAGGTCACTGGGATTCATCTGTCTCACGCTGTAGTCTCGATGAGAGACAACAGGTAAGATAAATACAGCCTTAACTTCCTGGGAAGTTTCCTACTTCAACTGCAAGCACAAGCATGCAGCCACCCCACACAGCGACACCACACTCTCCAAGCACAACTCTTGAGAGCAAGCCACTGGATTTTCAGAAGCTCCTAAATAGCAAAATAACTTTTAAATGGCAAAACGCCTGCCGAGACAGGTGCCAGGCAGTGTTCGGCCACAGCTAAGGCAATGCCACCAGGGATTTGGTTTTCCTCTTATCCTCAATCTGCAAGCCTCTCCAGCTGGGACTGGCTC
>NW_010171405.1:0-487 GCF_000695765.1 Mesitornis unicolor
AAAAATGCATTCAGTAAAGTGAATGATATTTCAAAGAACGTAATATGTAAAGAGAAACCGTACCTTTTAAATTTCTATAACCTTTTTGGCAAAAAGCTTTGGGACTACTTCTATTAAATCTGTTGTCATAATTCCTTGTCCTCATAAAGTAAATAATATTCACTGTATTGTTTTTAAATAAATATTTAAATGCCTATTTTCCCCCTCTTCCAGAGAACAGACTGTAAAGCTGTAATTAAGACTGTGGAGAACAGCTCCTTGGACGTTAGCGGCTTTGTTCTAGATATCTGGATTTCTGAGGTCTACCTACCTCGAATGTGGGTAGAGAAGCATCCCAACAAAATGAGTGAGGTACTACATCACTTGTACTGTTCATGAGGTAGTACTGAATATAATAAAATATAATAAGCAGGAACAGTTTAGTTTAAAAGATGAAGAACAATTTCAGTGACCAACTTGATCTGTTTTATTAAGCTGAGGATTATCA
>NW_010171406.1:0-33743 GCF_000695765.1 Mesitornis unicolor
CGGACGCCGGGGACGGCCCTGCTCCGGGACACGCTCAGCCTCCCTGTGCCCTAACTGCAGCACCCCGCTTTTTGGGCAGGCTTCTGGGGATGGTTTATTTACAAGCTAGAAGGAACCTCAGCTGGACTGTCATGCTTCCAGAAAGGGATGTGGAGCTGGCAGATTGAGAGAAACTGGGCGAGTGGTTGTTAGATTAGGCATATTTAAAAGTTTTCTTCAGACCCTGTTTATAGGGTGTCTCAGTGCAACTTTCATAGTTTTTCTCAAATCAGAACAAATCGGCCCTAAACTTGGCTTCTGTTTATCTTATGCTGGAGAAAAGCAGCTAGTCATGAGGGTTAGAAAGAGGATAGGATATTTGCCAGTGGAAATAGACTCTTAGTGGCACAAAATTCCCTGCAACAGGCTGGGCCTCTGAGCACAGAGGTATGATTAAACACCAGGGAAAAGGGATTAAAGCACCTGCAGTTTGTAGGGGGCTGCTGGGATAATTCCCTTCACCAGCCCCCTCAAGAATGGAGTCACACAACTATCCTTACTTATTCCCAGTGGGACTAAAAAGAACTTAATGCAGTCACTGCCTGGGAAAGGTCATAAAAGGTGATGGAGGAATATGGTAATTGCACTTGAATTTCAGTCTTTGTTTACCAAAGTAGGTGTTAAAGTCCTCTGTTGTCTTTTTCTTACAAATTAACTTTGGTAAGCAGAATATTAAACAAAGAGTTGCAGAAAATGGAAGAGATGAAAGCTCGTGTTTTAGGAGAGGAGGAGGATGAGAAGTTCCTAACCCAGCAAAGGTGCTTACTTCCTTGGTAGTATTATTCCTTTTCCTGGGGTATAGCTGGGGTTAGCAGTTGGAAAGAAAACTCAGATTTTGTGTTTGTGCTGTTAGTACCTCTTCCACACATTCTAGCAAGTGGGCTGTTAGAAGTAGGGTTTCTCCTTTCAGATTGAAACCTGGCTCCATTTAAATGCCAGGCACATAGAAAGGGGTCCCTGCCACAGGCTTCAAGAGCAGGGAAGGAGGTCCAGGAAACACCCCAGCCTTCCTCACTGTGCTTTTTCATCTTGTCAGTACCTACACCTGAATGTTCCTGTATTAGTAGTCCATCTGTAACAAAACCTGTGAGTTACTTCTGAGTAATTTACAAAAAAAACAAGTAAGAAAATGCAAGCTCTTGAGGCTCTCTTTTTCTTTGGATTGTTCAGTGCTTCCACTTAGGGGGGGGGGAAAAGAGGGATGCACAGATTGAAGAAGAGTATTTGAAGCATTATTTTAGGCAAATTAATCCAACATTGTTGCTGATTTACCTTGCAGACATTTTTTGTAGCTGTTGAGTCAGGGACACAGCTAGAATACAAGAACACTTGCTTGGAGTTTCTTTGTTTGGTCTGTTAAGGTGAGGGTTGTATGTGAAGTTTAAATTCCAGTCAGACTTTTCCAGTTGGATTGAGATTTCAGAGCAGTTCATCCAAACCAGGTAGGTTTGTTCAGCATGTTACAGGAAATGGAAAATAAGAGGGCATTTTATTATACTTTTGTCAGCTCCCTTATAAAGTAGGTAAATAAACTCTTACTGTCAAGTGTGTGTATCTTGCACATTTTACAGATTTGGGTTTGGTGTAGGTTCCAGCAGGAGCACTTCAGCTATCCCAGCAGATCATATCCTGACCCATTAGTGAACAAGCCTGTACATGTGCTCTGCCAGAGGCGCACTGTTTCTCACTGTTTCTGCCTCAGTCACATGAGACACACTTAGGAGTTTCAGATAAATTCTTGATTAGGATGCCTCAAATCAATCCGATTTCAGGATATGTTCAGGACATGTCAAGCAAACTTTATTTTAAACATTAGAAAAAGATCCTTACAAGAAGCATGCCAGGTGATTCTCTGTGCTGCTTTGATTTCATCATGGGTTTATGCTACTTAAGACAGTATCTTCATAAGGAATGCAAAGGCCTATTTTCTTTTTTAGAAAAAGTTGCAGGAATAAGAAAAATCCCATTTTTATAATGTTTTATAAACTTCAGAAGTTCCTTCAGAACAACGGTGGTGTTGGGAAAAAACGTCCCAAGGAGCTGTGCATCACCAGTGGCCTAAGGTTCATTTTCAGTCAGGCTAAGGATAATATTACAACACCACTGAGTCAGTATGAATCAGACACACACTTTGAGATTGAAACAAACATTTTAAGGTTAATTGTGTTAGTGTTCCTTTCTGTTTAAAACTTCAAATGTTTACATTATGTTTCTGAAACGTTTGGAGCCCAAGGCTTTTAAGTCTTGCTTCCTTTTGATGCATTTTTGTTGGGTAAAGGAAAAGAAGCATGTTCAGATACTAAAGGTTAATGTTCTGCAAATAACTTTTTTTTTAAAAAATGCTTTCCTGGCATGTTAAAACTGTGTCCTTTCAAGTGTCTCAGATGGTATTTCATACACTTCTGCTTCATGAGTTACTGAAGCTGGTTAAACTTCACATATAGAGACGTTAGTGCTTGAGAAGGAAGCTCTTCATGGACAGCCCTGATAACTGAAGTTTTCTCTTTAGAAATAAAATGGTAAAGCACAGGTACTGTAAGCTTCCACAATATGTGCTAACCGTGATTTGCAGAGATTTACCACTTCCAGAGAAGAATTATACATAAGCTTGTCTGTGCCATCCAGTCTTCTGTTTCTCTTCTTTCTTTAAGATCTCTAACTGCAATTTGAGGTATTGTCGAGTGGGATTATACAGAGCAGTTGCCTCTGGGCAGTTGCTGCTGTGAGCCATGGGCTCTTGGAGGCATTGGAGCTAAAAGGCAGCCTGCGAGACACAGAGCCAGGCAGGGATTTTGGCAGATTTGGCACACTGGGTTCTAATGAAACTTCAAAGTCAAAGCTACCTGTGATGACCACCTTGATTTTTGTCACAAAGGCAAATTCTGACCAGCACGTACCCAGATTTTCCCCACCTCAGCTTTATGAAACGTCTGCAGTCTTATCTTCATTTAAAAAAAATGCTCTAGCACATGCTGTTTAACAGGCTGAAATTGTGGGATACTTCTCTCTATAAAATACATCCTTCTTAGCTGGCTAAATCCTAGAGTGCAGACTGTAGTTCCCAAAAGTTATGGTTGTTGACTTTAAGGCATAGTGATGGAAGTCCTATTGATAATTCCTTTTTCTTTGAGTAATAGAAAGAATCTGGCGCATAGAACAAAAATGGTTTGTAACTGTTCTGTCACTGTAAGAAAATGTATTTGTAAAATCTTAGTTCCACTGTTTTGCATAATGATAGGGAAGGCCACTTCCAAGTCTATGAATCAGTTAGTGTTAACAAAATTCATTTTCTTTTGATGATTTTCCTCCTGTGAACCAATTAAATAATTTGGTATCTTTAATGTCTACTTTATGCTGTCTTCATAGTGTTTTACATATACTGAACTTTGTTTTTTCCTTTATTCCATAGTTCTTTTTCTCTCTTACTGTGTCTTTCAGAAAGCAGCAGGAGAGAAGAACATTTGAAAACAAGCACATTCCTTTTATAACAAATACTTCTTTATGCATCATTGCACTTCCCAATACGAGCTTTTTCAGCCTGTATGATACCAAGATTTTTGGTTTTTATTCAGGCCTCATAGCTGTAACTATATTCCTTTCAGAATAATCCAAAATGCAATGTGTCGTCATCTGGCCAAATTACAAGTAATATAAAATTATGACTCGTTAAATGTCTTGTCTCCTTACTGTTGTATTTAATAATGTGGCTAAACAAATACAGATGAAGGTTATTACATGGGAGCAATATTTTTTTAATATCTAGAGGGAAGTGTGGCACTCTTCTCTGTCAACTAGTCCAACACATAACACTAGAGCAAAGCTGAGTGCTGGATTCCCAGCAAACCAGGATTCCTCATTCTCTGTAAATTTTGTAGGAAAACAATTGAATGGGTCATTTATCCTAACTGTTCTGTGTATACTTATCAGTTTAAATTGAAATACATTGCCATAGGGATGTTGGTTTTGTTGTTTTGGGCAAGAACTGTAGAGATTAAGTTACAAGATTGTTTCAGGAAGTCTTTTTAGGAGCAAGTGTTGTGATTTGCCAGTATGCAGAAATGTATACTATTGTTTGCCATTTGAGATGACAGGGTTTAGACACGGTCAGACAGCTAAGAATCATTTAGCATGGTCTTTGCATCCACCATTTCACTACCAGGAAATTTTGAGGAATTCATAGCATAGAAGTAACATTTCTGTCTTTGCAAAGAAAGGTATTGACTATAGGATGTACTTAGTTATTATTAATGCTGCTTCATAAGCAAAGTAAACCTGAACTCCCGTGATACTTTAGAACAATCAGGAAAGTACTTAATAAATTATGTAGGAAGTAAGGGAGGGACACATTATTTAATGTCTTGAGTCCTTTTGTTAAGCATTAACCTTTGATGAACAGTATGTTTATCAATGCAAGAAAATCTATATAAAACTATTTGATAATACTAGTTTACTATGCTTTTTGGTCAATCTGCCACTCACCATTTTCAAGATTTTGTCTATTTCTGTAGTTGAAACTGTGCTTTCTTTCAGTCTAATCAGACATCCCAGAATGATCTTCCAGAGACCCACCATAATTTTTACCACCTTCTGTTTTCCTTCGTACATCAAGTTGAAACATTCCTTGTTTTAATTTTTCTCTGGTGTCTCTCATCCTCCCATCATGTTCCACTGTGAAGAGCCTGGCTCAGTCTACTTGGTAACTTCCTCATGGGTACTAGACAGCAGCTAATGGGTCATCTCAAATCCCTCTGCGTGCTGAATTAGCCTGTTTCCCTCAGGCTCTTCTCATGGGCTATGTACTCAGATTACCTCACCATCTTGATGGCCTTCTACTGAACTTGCTCCAGTTCCTCAGTGTCTTTATTGTATGGCAGGGGCCAAAACTGGACATTGTATTTTAATTGGAATCTAATAAGTGCCAAATAAAGGGGAATTATCACCTCTCTTGATCTACTGGCTTCACTCCTGTCAATACAGTTCAGGATGCTGCTGGGATGCACTGCTGGCTCCTGTTCAGTTTGCTGTCTGCAAATACCCCAGGGCCTTTTCAGCACAGCTGCTCCCCAGCCAGTCAGACCCTAGCGTGCATCCTTCCAAAGGATGAATGACATATATTCCCTCCCAACAGGGAAAGATGAGAAAACAAATATGAAAAGATGTTCAAGACTTTGTCTAATGTACTTATGGAAAGCTCCAATTCTATTGTGATTATATGAAGTCATGAAAAATCTTGCAGGAGTTGGTTTAGCGCTTTGCTATTCAGTACCAGCTAGTGCTAAGGACTCTGCTGTCCAAAAAATTCAAGGCTAAAAGCAGATCAAAATAACTAGCTTTTGTAAGTAAATAGGCATTCAATAGTGAAACAATTGGCACAAGACAGGTGGCTCCTTGTCTTTGTTCACTTGGGGTATTCTGTCATATTCCTTCTGAACAGTGGGTGTTTATGCTTTGTTTATCCTCTCCTCATTTGGCCTGCTACCAATCTCTTATTTCATAGGTGTTTTTTCTTAGTATCCTCAGATGAATTTAACACAATTCTGCAGCAATCACAGGCTCTCTCTGTCTTTCTTATACCGGAATTGTTGCCAAAATAATTACAAAATCAGGAATTCGTTTAAAAGGTTACTAAGTGACAAACATGGCTTCCATCACATTACTAAATTATTAAAAAGGAGAAGCATTTAAGTCAAGGAAATAAACAATTAAGAACTGTGTGTCATACACTGTGTATGTGATACACTTATACAATACGAAAGAATATACGATCATATCTTTTTTCTATCGTTCTTTTGGTATTTTGATTTTAACATCTAACTTACATTGAGGGCCTTTTAAATGAGAAATACCAAAACTACATATTTTTCCAAAGAATTTGCAATTATTATTTCTTGTCAAGAGTTACATACTTGTAAATACAGTTTAGCAGAGAGACTATGTACAATTTTTACTATAAAATGCTGGTTTTAAATGATAATTGTGATTGGTATTTATATATAGTTGTCAAGTTTCTATTTCAGTAGAATTGTCTGAAATGTATCTATACGCCTACAGGAAAACTGGTGTTTACTTAGGATTAGAACTGGTATTTTTGTAATGACTTTTTTTTTTAATCATACATCAGACTGATTCATGCTATACAGAACTATTTTTTAGAGTTTTCTAAAGATGCTGTCAAGCAAATAGCTATATTTTGCCTTTAGGAATACATCTTCCTTTAAATTAGGTCATTTGGTTCATATTACTTGCATATGCATATGTAGTGTGTGTTCTTAATGATTTAAAATAAGACAGTTATTAAAACTTCAAATGCTGTGACAAGATAGGTTTTCAAGCTTTCAAATTGTAAGGAGCGAGTTATTAGCCCCTAAAAAAAAATACCTTTAGACAGTGAGCTAATGCTCAGTAGCTGCAGCTACCATCTCTGCACAGGTCCACCAGAGGAGATGGTACAAGGATTCCTTGCTCGCCTTCAGGTGAGGTGATTGGATTGGATCACACTCGCCTCCAGTAAGAAGTTAAACTGAAGGGGCATGTTCATGACTGGTTCAAGACAACTTTGCCATTGCTCTAAAGCATCATCATCACACCTTCTTCCCCATGCAGTCTGTCTGCTTTCAGTACCGTGTGGCTGTGTAATTATTGTTAACCCGTGAAAGTAAAGGAAATCCCCTGCTTTTCAGTTAAATCAGTGAATTAAGCTATATGGTGAATTAGATTAATGGGAGCTAGTTTCAGTGCAGGGAGAGGGCAAGGATATGCAGCTGGGATGGCAAGTCTTTGATCACGGTATGGTCTTAGTTTGGCTTAAGCAAGTCATTAAACCATGCCCTTACCTGACAGACTTCCCCTGAAACAAAGAGTGAGCACTAACCTGGCTCCTTCTGCCAGGAGAAGTGATGGGAACAGTGACAGACGGGTGTGTTGGTATATGTGGTTGGAAAGAAATTATCTTTTTATGGGTCTAATGCATACTGTAGCCTTAGCAATGAAAGCAAAGCGACAACAAGCTAAAGATCATGTAAAAAGCTAAATGATTCAGAGTTCTTACATAAAAGAGCGACCAGTAGTGGAGCATGAACTTCAGATGCCTGAGGAAAAGAGCTTACCTGAAGGATGTGGGCTGGGAGGAAGACTGCAGTTTGAGCTTCTGAGAGGGTCACACCTGTGGTCTCTGCTGTTCCCAGGACACTCAGGACTTCAGCAACTTTGTCCATTCAGTCCTGTGAACATACAGACATAAATACTTGAGTAAAAAATGGGGGGGGTAGTTGATGCTGTGAGATTCCTAGTGACATTCTGAGGGTATTCCATCACTAGTGAAAGGCTGTGGAAATTGGGGAAGACCTGAGAAAGGCAAATATCATACTTGTATTCAGAAAGGGCAAGAAATCGTGGGAACTGCTGGCTGCTCAGACTCTATTTGGTCCCTGGGAAAATCATAGAGGAGTACTTCTTGAAAGAATTAAGTTTTGACCTCACTTTGAGCAGGCAGTTGGCTCTTTCGCCTCCCAAAATTGAGGTGTTCAAAATCCAGTATACAGCACAAGGCCCAAGACTGGCTTGCTCAGTCACTCTGCAGGTAAATCCCTTTTATGTATACCTTGTGAAAAGTGTAAGCTAAAACAATTTTTTTTTTTTAATTTAAAAAGTTTATAATTCTTCTGTATGTACAGAATCTCTCAGGCCTCTCCCAAGAGTTGGGTAATCATCATTAGCCTTGTTTTGCACTTGACCTAATCATGTATTGAGATTTAAAACTACGTAACAGACACAAAGGTCTACTGGGAGACTTGAATACAGAGGAAATCATAAATAAACCTGACATGAACTTCCTTGTCTCTAGTAATTGTCTGCTGACTGCTCTAAATCATTATCTGTTCCATTAATAATCATTGCTTCGTGATTTTCTGTTTTCTAAGTCCATTATGGTCCCTTCCCCTTCTCTGAGAAAACTCCTACTGGGACTGAGAAGTACTTCTTCATTGGATTGATCCATTTTAAGCTGTACATATATCATTTGGGATCTAAATGTTTGGTTAGCACAGGAAAGTGATCTGATCAGTACAGCCTTTTCCAAAGTTTCTGCTCAAACATGCAGCAGAGTCAAAAGATACAAACAACATACTAATGAGCAAAAGAAATAAATGGAAAAATGATTCCATATTATTTGGTATAAAACATCGCGGGGATACTGTGCGATGTTGTTGTCAGCTCATTGAAAGAAAGAAGTTCAGAGAGAGGGGAACTAATAAATAGCAGGTCCACAATACACGTTTATCATGTGGGGATACAGAAATAGAAGTGCAACAGAAGGACAGAAAAGAAAAAAATTGTAAAAGGAAAGTCTTTGGTTTCATTGGTACTATATATTGAAGCCAAGAGCTTTGAAAGATTCAAAAAAGATGAGAGATTTATGTGGAGAATGAGAACATCCAGAGTTACTTTAGATTAAAAGTTCCTGGAATATAAGCCGTCATGTTTCAGGACATTAGACAACCTATAAGACAAGAGGATTTAAAAAGAAATTTTCCTTATGAGCAGGATATTGGTTTTGTCCACTCTGAGTTGTTTGGCTTCTTCCTCTGGAACATCTCGTACTGGGAACTCAAACCCTGGTACTAAACTCATAGTTCTTATGCAGCTGGATTTAGGCAGAAGTATGTAAGCTGAGCATTTCTTCTTCCTGCCCAGATGCAGTGTCTGTTCTACCACTTAAAAAAGGACAGGCGACTAGACTGACTAGATCTGACTTTACTGAAACCTAGCATTGCTGGCATTCATTTTGTACATTCTTCTATATGCTTAATGTATTCTAAATATCTATTGGTTGTCTCATATTTCCTTATAAAACAGCATCAGTGGTCTCAGATGATACTACCACATCCTATTCCAGTTGTTGCTGCCCCCATAGCAGACCATGTCAGTACCCCAGATTATATGCTCGTGAAAACCCACCTGTAATTTCAGTGACACAGCAGATGGTGAACTGGAGTGGACTGGCTATGGGCTAACATCTTGCTTTGCTAACTCTGCTAGAGAAAGTGACACAGGAGTAGGGCTGGACACAAAAAGTGGTAAGTCATAATCTGCCACAGAAGGATGTGTCTGAGCTCAGCTGCAGGAACCTGGAGTGTCTCATCTGATACAGACAAAACTCTGAGCAGCCAAGTGCAAAAAACGTTCGCCAGTGTATATTATTATCCTTAAACCATGAACAAAGGAATAGAGAAATGTAATGCTAGAAGGTATTATGTATAAGGGAGACTTCTAACAAGGCTGTTGAATCGAGTCCTGACTTTTGATTCAGGAAAGGCTGCTAGCCAGTGTCTCACTGTATTCTTTATTTTATTTAGTTGCAGATCTGGGACACAGCTGGCCAGGAGAGGTTCCGAACGATCACACAGAGTTATTACCGCAGCGCCAATGGAGCAATCCTAGCCTACGATATCAGCAAGAGAGGCTCTTTCCTGTCCATTCCTCGCTGGATCGAGGATGTGAGAAAGTATGCTGGTTCCAACATAGTGCAATTACTGATTGGTGAGTTAAAAATACTAATACCAAGTGCTGCAGATTACTGGACAACATAATTAGTTGCAGTATTTGGTTAAAGGTTTTATTTTTGGTTGAAGTTAAGATGTACGTAATAGATCCAGTTGGAAATTTTTGTTGTTTTTTTTTCTTTTTTTAATTAGGAAGTGCTGATTCGTCAAAACAGAAATGTTTTGCTTTGATCAACTTCTGTTAAGAAGTAGCCAGTTTTTATCAGAAGCCAGCTTTGAATCCATTGTATCTCACTTAACGCAGAAGTGGGTACCCAAGATGGCCAGGTTCTGAGGCACAGCTGCTGTGGAGCTGTCCTCATGATAAGGATCATAAGGTTTCCAGAGTCCAGAGAAGCTCCATCATATCAAGTCAACATGTTTTGGTGAACTGGAGCTTCCACATCCTTTAGCAGATGGGAGATTTTGGAAGCACTTTGGGGAAATCAGGGTTTGTCAGCTTTGTGCTAGAAGCTCTGCTTCCCAGTGTTTCTGACTCAGATGCGGCTCTTGGGGCCTGTAGCCCCAGTATGATATCAGTAGCATTCTAGATTTCCCTAGGAACCAACAGACTGCTGTTGTTTTCACAGATTGCTTTTAGCTTTCATTTCTAGCCCATTTTTCTTCTGTTAAGGTCTACAGCTACCACTCTTCAATTACTTTTTCTGTTCTCTATGTGAGTCATACAGAAATACAGGCTGGAAGAGGCTTAGGAGATTATCTAGTCCAACCTCCTCCTCAAAGTGAGGCTAATGGCAGGTTGGTCAGGGCCTTTTCAGTCATTCTGAAAATCTCCAGAATGGAAATTCCGCAGCTTCCCTGGGCAACCTGAGAACCTCCTGCTAAATAACTTACTTTGACATAAACTGTCATTATAAATTACTCTGTTGCTGTTTCCTTCTAGGAAATAAGTCTGACCTAAGTGACCTTCGAGAGGTTCAGCTGGAAGAAGCTCAAAGTCTGGCTGAACACTATGATAATATCATCTGTGCCATAGAGACCTCTGCAAAAGACTCCAGCAATGTGGAGGAGGCTTTTGTGAAGATGGCTACAGAGCTCATGATGAGGCATGGAGGCCCTATGTTCAGTGAGAAGAATACTGACAGCATCAAGCTTGACAGCAAAGACGTTGTAGAAGGCTGGGGGTGTGGTTGCTGATATGAGCTAGGTAATATTCCTAACTGGAATTTAGATGGTGCTTCACCTTAATGCTGAGTAGCATGGTAGCCATATTCTCCTTCTCCTGTGAAACCAGCAATTTTGTAGAAGTTAGACACAATCCTGTTTGCTGTCGTGTCTTATTTTTAAAAAGGGACTCTTGAGAGGTAGTCCTAAAAGTCAAACCCTCTGAAAAACTTACTCAACGTTTGTCCCCACCATTTTCTTTTCTGTAACCTTCACACAAGTTACGAAAGTGGAGGAAACGGCTTTGAACTGGTGATGTGGTGTGGGGAGACCGATGGTTGGGAAAGAGATTGATGCACACCCAAAGCTCTGAAGCATTTAGCATGGGACTGTTGGCAAAGGAAGTCACTTTTGGAATAGGCAATCTGACAGCATCTCTTTATATCCTCAGCACTCCACCAATGACCAGAAAGTGACAGTGTCTTTGCTAAAGGTATTTGAAGTGTCACAATACTCATTGTTTTGAATACAGGACCAAATAGCAGTCACCTGTCCTAGGGCATATGGATTGCTAGTTAGTATTGGCACAGGCCCAGGTGGGGAAGTCTTCTCTCAGGTTTTATTATATTTTTTTTAAGTTATCATTTTAACAAAAAGCAAAATCAGCCTGAGCAATATCACATGACTTGCTGTCAAGCAGGATTGGACCAGTGCAGTTATTTTAAATGCAGCTTAAATACAGATACATTTCATTTGTTATTGTTTGCACAGTGACAGCTCCTTTTTCCAAGCGGGCATCACTGAGTTTTTGCCCTCAGGTCTCTTAATTTCATTCCATAACCTGCACCACTGGAAACAGGAACTGGAGAAACCTTGAACTGACTGGTAGCCATGATCTCCTGGCATGTGTCTAATGGTCATATTCAGGGTTAATTCTGGTCATACATTTGACATTATGTTACCAGTGTGTTGATTGCTTTAGTAGCACAAGTGGATTGGGGTTTTGGTTTGTTGCGGTTTTTTAAAACTATCTCTTTAAATACAATCTGAGCATATAATGGGAAAGAAGACCTCAGAATAGCTGAGAACTGCATGCATTGCAACTCCTTGGTTGTAAGAAACCAGCGTCTTTTCAGGTGATTCCCTCCCAGCTTTATACTGAACTACTTCCCTTTCCCTAGCACAAGCTAGCAATTGCTTTTCATTTCTTGAAAACACTCGTCAGGAAAATCTTTCACTGTTGATTGAAAGTCTCCATTGTTAAGTAAAAGAGATTTCATAATTCAACCACATATGGCTCTCTTTCAGATTCAGCTCTGTGTTATATGTTGCAGATGCAGCTGAAGTACTGATGGAAGCAGTCCTCTCTGGATTTACACTCTCAAACACGGTACAAAAATGGATTTGCAAAGGGAGTAGAAGCAGTATTATTTTTAACTCTGCAGTTAAAGCAAAGGTGTTCAGATGTGACAAGTGACTTCTGCAATCCTCACTTTCAGAAAGCACTCACTTAAAGTCAAATCACTTGTCCCTTTTGAAAATTTTGATCAAAAAGGACCTGGATTCATTTTCTTCTAGGGCTGCACCAGTTTTTAGCCATTCAACATACCCAGTATCATGCAAACCAGGAAGATTTAAGAAAGGGCTAATGGATCCTAATTTCAATACTATTAATTTTCCTAAGGAAAATAATAAACCATTCTCTGGTTCTTCCTGTTCTTTTTAAGCTGAGGTAGATAATTGAGGAGTTATGTATGCTTTATAGCCTGTTTGCTTCTAATCTAAGGGGTTAGTTCTCAAGCTTTATAGTTGTAAGAGTGAAAGGGCCTTAAATTTTTCAATTAGTATAGTTTTCACAATTCTGGTATTTTATATGGAAGGGCAGGTTGGGCTGCAGTACTCAATAGCATTTTTGGATAGTTTTCCAGGACATTCCCAGCTCTCTGACATCTGAAGATAACAGGCAATAAATGTCCAGCAGTTGCAAGGCAATGAAAATGAGAATTGTCCAAGCTCTAGATTTATTAGTGGTTAGCAAACCATGTGTTTCATTTCAGGAGAAATTATGAAGACTAAAAACTAAAACTCAGTCCTGATGACTGTGTTTGTTCCTGGTTAGATGGTCCTAAGATTCAGAATACCAGTAAGCATTTGACTTTGTCATGATGTAATATAGTTTACATCTGTAGGTCACAGTCCTGCAGTTCTGCATGCTTGAACATGGACCCTCAGATATGCTCAGCCTCCCACTCTTTGCAGGATTAGTGCCAAATTATTTAAGCCATGCTGATAAAAATTCACATGCATTTAAGAACGGTGTTTTGGAACTACTCAGATTCAGATTGGTAGTTTACACAGTAACTCATCTTAAAACTGGAACAAGATGCAAAACAAACATAAACCCTGCTTCCAGTGCAGTCAGTGAATGACTGTGTTTTTATAGATGAGTTTTGAGGTTCATTTAGTAAACAAGTAGAATTAGACCAAGTACTATACTTTTCCTTATGACTGGACCCCATATATCTCTTACACTAGTCTTGAAGGTTGAGATCTGTCTGCAGTCTGTTTGTCAGAAGTCATGAAATGCAGCGTCAGTGATTTGTTCACTGTGTTTTCAAATGAAGGCACAAATTCTGATTAGTTTTCATTTTGCTCTAGAAAACTACGACTATGGCTTTAAGTCAGCTTTGTCTTCTAACTCTTGGCTCTACTGTGTTGTAACAAGTGTAATATGAGTTTGCATGCCCTGTCAAACTGAACAAAAGGAAACAAACAAATAGATGGAAGACCTGGTTGATTTTTTTCAGGTTAGTAGCAGATATGGATGACAGTGCTTGGGTTGTTACTAGTGAAAGGCTATTTCAACTACCAAACCCCCTTTCTTCGTCTATTAGTAATAGCACAATACTCACTAGGTTGATAGCTTCTTGACCAGAAATAAATTAAGCAGTAAATGTAACTCAGAGCTTTTCATTCCCTTTCTGAAGACTTTTATTAAATGCATAATTCACACACAGCTATGTAATTCAAGTATTGAATTCAAGTCCTGTTTGTTTAATTCCATTAATCCTATCAAAAACAAAGGATACTTAGGTGAAGAGAGTGAGTAGCAATAAACCTGAGATTTATGGGTAGAAACCTCAGGTTCAATCCTAGGCTACAGATGTGCACTGATGTACATCAAGTGAATAATTCAGTAGTGCATGATCAGAGTTCACAGCATAAACATTTGCCAAGAAACCTGTTTACTGGCAGTTGAACATTAACGAGACTATGGTGCAGTAATTGCTTTTAAGCAGATCTCCTTGGCTGATAATGCATTTCCATTAGGATTTATCATTTATTTTTGGCAGTATACAAAACGTGCAAAATATTGCAAAAACGCAGAGGGGGACATTGATCCCTACCTTGTAACCTGGGAGTGGAATGCAAATACTGAAATGAAATCATCAGCAGAATGTGATTCTGAGGAGTGCGGGCATTGCTGTCCTTTGTATTGATTTTTATTTAAGCTGATTTTATCTCCAGTTACTCATCCAGTCCATCATCATGGATGGGACTTGTACAAATATTTATAACTAGGTAAATATAATAACAAATAAATGTCAGCCCAGAAACCTGCTAACGTTTGCTTTGCAAAACAAATTTTTTTTAAAATGAAAATACTCAAAAACAGGAAGAGTCCTAATGATTTTTATCACTCACTGTACTGGATAGCAGGTCCCTTTGGGTGGGAAAAACTTACGAAACTAAATGAAGCCCAGCTAATACCACGTAGAATTCTAAGAACTTCATGAAAAGTGGAGCTCTTGCTCAGTTTTTTCCTCTGCCTTTAAAGATGATCATACTTATTTAAAGAATAGAGCTGATCATCATGTGCAATACTGCACAAAAACTGCGTTACTGCAGTACATTACATTGTGTATACACACACACAATAGCACCTTTAAATAGCATTACAGCCTTTCCTTGATTTGCCCCAGTATATCATCCTGCTAAGACTTACACCTCTGTTATTTAATCTCATAAGTCACGCTCAGTTGACTGTTTGAATGTCTTTTGCCATCTCATGCCAATCCTAAGGGAACTCAGTGGCAATAACCTTATTAGTTTCTCTTCATGGGATTGTTTTACTCAATGTTATAATGAAAATCTCTTTAATTCAAGATGAATTTGAATGTTCTTTCATCAATAGAAATTGCTTCTCTTTACCTATGCTGCTTCCAAAACATTTATATATTAACAGACCACTGAAGTTTACCATATTGCATTATTTTGTGTGAAAAATATGCTGGAGGAAAAGGAATTGAGAACAACACATGCTTTGTGAAACTGAAAAATAAAGTTACTCTTCTTTTGGTATCTTCCAGCCTTGGAGAGTGCTCAGTTTAACCCTGTCAGTCATTTGCTCTGGAGACTTCACAGAAACAAACCAGGTTATGGGCACAGCGTGCAACCAGTAAACAGGGAAAATCCAAGGAAATTGGAGCGAGAATGTACTCTTTTATGAAGAGGCAGTGCTCACATGACTCACTTTGCCCCAGTAGTTGATAATCATGTAGCTTGTGTTCCCACCTTTCTAGTACCAGAAGTGAGGCAATTGAAGAGCAACAGATCCAAGAACACGTGTAATTCTTGGTGGAATTGAAAGGAAAAGAATCCCAAGGTTTAGGTTAACCACCCTAACCACTTAATAATCCTCTCAAATGATACTAGGTTGTTTCATCAACTAAAAGGCATTCTACATTTACAAAATTGCCAATAAAAGATCCCATATTGTTAACCTGTGTAGATTAATAGTTATGCTTTATTACAGTTGTATGAAGCGTAGTTGACTTCAGAGTCACAGAGCTGTGTCCTTTATAATTGGCCTGTTCTCAGATTTCACAATTCTTTTCCACATTGTAGGAAGAGATTCAGAGATTTGGGAAATACTCTCAGTTTGGTGGTATCTTTTGGTGCTCATCATCCCACTGAGCTTTCAGTTAGAGAAACTGGGTATTTTAGTTTTTACTGGCCAGGTAGTGTTAGATTTCTCCTAACTACTGAATTTGGTTATAGAGCAGCAACAAAATCTCAGATGGAAGCATTTAATTGCCATCCCCACTCCATACTTTAGAAGTAAATGTTCTGATGTCCAGCAAAAGTTTAGCCCTCTGCATCTTTTTATCATTTCATTTTAGTTTACTTGGAAAAGAGCAGGGTTACAAAATCAAATCAAATAAACCAGCCCAGATGTGTATTTGCTGTCCATGGAACTGTTGGCCAGAAGTTAGACAAAAATTGCCAGCATGCTCTCCTATCCTTATCTTAGATAGCATTTTTTTAATATGACTGAAAAAAAAAGTTAAAATGCACTTTAAAAATAATGCTTTGAAGCACAAAAGAGTTGTGATTTATTTTTTTTCACCATGTCTTTTTTAGCTAGAGTTTCTGTTACTTGGATACTGGTAAAGGCAGTTACCTGCATTACATTTGTAACTTTAGGCATCACTGTGTCAACAATTGTCTTGGCTTTCTGTATGAGTCAGCAGGCAGTAGAAAACAAGGGAACAGAGTAACTTCACAGGGATGAGAAAAGTGAAGCCTCAGTAAGTCAGGGAAGAGTTTCTAATTAGTCCAATTAAATGTGTTAGGCTTGATCAGTGCTTCCTCAGTTCAAAGAAAATATTTTCTTTCCCAAAGGTACAATAATACACTATAGAAATAGTTACGAGTTTTCCTGTTTGCTTTTGGTACAACAGAAATTTGACTGCTGTCTCTATTGATGAAGAGGGGACTGCCAAACTAGTTAAGTGTATGGTAACAGCACAGCTTAACATTTGAAGAGCTGTTAAATTGGCTAAAGCTGAATTTAGAACCTATTCCTTCCATTATGAGGTAAAAAAATGCATCTCTCTCCCCCAGGACATGATTTGAAAACTTTAAGAAGATCCAGGATGGTATATTGATAAGAATTTATTGAAGTTGTCTTTCTTGGTAAAAAAGCTACTTTTTGTGTTTCTTTGGCATGATATTTTTAGACTTCAAGTGAGTTATTTCCAATCTGATTATCCAACGGAACTGCTGACACCAATTTCTACTTTCTTTCAGCCTCAAACTTAACAGAAAACAGAGGATTAATCTTCCTATCACAAAGCACTGAAGGGCCACCAAACAGACTATAAGTCTGAAATCAGTCAAGTCCAGCTTTGCAATCATTCATCTGAGTCTCAGTGTAGGTAGGTAAGGTCCTAGGTAGATATAGCAGCTTCACAAAGCTGCTTCTGTTTAAGCCACTTCTGTCTAAGGCTTACCTAGCCCACTCAAAATTTGCTATTACAGCTAAATTACTACAAGTGAACTATGTTCACAGAATCATAAAATACCAGGTTGGAAGGGCCCACAAGGATCATCCTCTCAAGGTAAAAGTATCGTTTAAATGAGATGAGTCAGGCACCCTGTCAAGCTGACTCTTCAAACTGACCAGTTCCCCTGGAGATTGTTCAATGTCTGATTGATCTCATGGTAAAAACATTTCTTCTGGAGTTCAATGGGAATCTCTCCAGAAGCAACTTGCGTTCTTTTCCTTTAGTTATAAATGTAATACTAAAAGAATCCTACATTCCTGTTTTTTTAATTTTAAAGCCTAGACTAGGATACTAAGAACAGCAGTCACCTATTTTAAACTTTCCTAAGAACATATAACTTATCATTGACTATTGTGTAGGAGTTTAATTCCCCCATAAACTCACTCAGACATCTTAAAGTACACACTGTTTAGATGCAATAACTAGCTAAAAGGATCCAAGTTTCTATGAATTTAAGCTTAGAAAAAGTACCTTACATACGACCAAAAATTGTGGCAAGCTAGCAGTTACGATTTCTAATTGTTCAATCAATTAAAGAAACCCTTATGACACAAAGGTTATCTTCTCTAGATAAAACCAGAGGAAAACATTACATGGAAGACTGTTTCCTTAGAAATTGTCTTTTTAAGGCACCTGACCAACACAATCTGTATACTTCCAAAGCTGGTCTCTTTGCAGTAGCTGCTAATTACAGCCCATTACACTGCCCTGTAGAATGTGTGAACATCAACACCCATTTTTACCCACAATAAATTCTATGAGAAATATCGGCTCATATGAAGACGTAAGGGAGTAATTTTGGGTATCTAAACTATTGTATGTGAAAACAAGGGCATGAAAGATTGTTCTTAGAACATGGCATGCAAACTTGTCTTTACAATTTGAAGGCACTTTTAAAAAGTGAGCTAAGAGCTGAATTTTCAAAGACATTCAAGCTGCAGACAGATGCCTACCACTGTCTTCAAAAGCACCTAGTTACCATTGCAAAAAACCACAAAACTTCTGCGGAACGGATTTTGCACTAAAGGAAAATAGTTACCAGAAGAAAAATACATTAATGTGAAAGGCAGAGCATCCTGATTATTCTGTATTTTTCATGTTCATTCCCTATTTCAATGCTATGCATACGTGTTTTTTTCCCTTTATAAGTGGTATTAAGATAGATTATTCTAAGTGTGAAGAGTAGTTTGATACATGTCAAAATATAAAATGCTATATACATTTTCTTAATAATACTGATGAGGAGAATAACTTTGCTAATACAGTTTGGTGGTGTAATAGAAGGGATTCACCAGAGGAAGCACTGGAATGGTGCTACATATGTATACCATTTCAAAACCAGGGGAAGCCAATGGAGAGAGAGCTGTCCTGCTTGCCAGACATAGACACAGACATATACTGGGCAGAACATGAATTTCATTATTTGTAACAGTTTGTAAAGATTTCTACTTTATAAGTCTCTAAGGAGAAATTCTACAATTTTTGATAGTTGGATATGCTCAGTGCTGCCAGCCAGCTTTTCCCTCTTCTGTGCCTCACTCACTGATATCTGACAGATACAAACCCACAGCTCCAGAGACCAGATAGCATCCAAGTGAGTCTGGCTCACACACCTCTTGGGGAGAAAATAAAAACCTAATTCATATTGAATTCATTCACTGCATTCCAAAATTATTTGAAGGGTTTGGATGATAACAGTGTTAACATTACTCTGCATTTTCTAGGACAAATCTGTTGCTGTTTTTCAAGGTTTCTTCAAGAGATGCAGGCTGTACATTTCTAACCATCAGTAACTACTTTGCTTTTAAACTTTCTTATCACAATACTGACTAGATCATTTGGAATATGAGGAGACAAGGGAGCAAGCTTGCATACTACAGTAATTTTTTTATACTTTACCTTCATCTATTTATGAAATTATTATGAAAAATATTTTTAAACATATGAAACCTGCTTTTTGTTGTGAATTTTAGCAAAGTAGTGGATACATTGTACTGTGTATCATTAAAGAGATTGAATTAAAGTAAACATTTGGCAATTAATACCTTTTGTTATTATTTCATGCATGTACCTTGCTGTGGTTTATTATCAGAAACAAAATCAAGTTTTAAGAAATTATGTATCCTATTCTACAGTGCTGTGTGGTCTTCTACTTTTATACAAGATATGACCTAATGTACTCTTCATTAAACAAATAGTGGTTAACTCTCTTCCTCTTATCCTTACACTTACATCAAGGCATGCACATTAAATTGTTTCAAATTAGTAAGCTCTCCAACATAACTGGCCAGAAGATTAAGAATGAAAACCAGTGTCCTCAGTGTTGGAGAAGGGCACAAAACTTTTTCAGTGCTTACAATTAAGTGTAAACAATGCAGTTACCACTGTACCTTCCCATGGGAACATTTAGATCCTGGATTTTATTTAATTGCTGTAAATTAAACAAAGCAACACCCCTTTCTTTCTGCTCGACTCTTTAATTCTGACGTCAGTAGATGAATGGTGTTGATCCGCAGGAACCAAATATTGAATTACTTGGTTCTGTATTCAGTCTACTACTTCAAAAACAACCTCAGATACCAAAACAGCAATCAGTAGTTTTCTATGAAATGGCCATGCCCTAAAGCTGGTTCCTCAGTGCTGGGTATAGTTGAATTCATTAGTTAGTTCTCTTATAATGACTCATTCTTTACCACTGAAACATTCTGGATATAACTATACATGTCACTGGTGCGCACAGTGCTGTAGAGGATCAGTGTAAGAGAGAAATATTAAAAGTGTCACGCTTCAAATGTACCTACCTATGTGTAGGTATTGACCTTTATTTTTTCATGTGTTCTGCATATCTATAGTATTGTTTCTAAATGGGGGGCAGGGGGAAGGAGAACAACTTACCCAAAAAAATACAAAGGCAAAAGCAAGTTGTGAATTCCAGTGCTGCGATATGAAACAAAAGGTAACAGTTTATACACAGCTAGGTTTCATTTATGTAAATAATACCAACATTATAATACAGTCCTAGAATATAACACCTAGAACAGTTCTCTCACAACCCTGTAAAGCACATGGCCTTCAAAGGCAAGCCTGTGCTTTCACAGCATATGCCAATGATGAGCTAGTCATATGTCACCTTGTATAGACCCTGTCTTGCTGCTAGTAAGCTCTCACCGTATTCCCAGAGCAGAAAGGATACGTGCCTCTGTTGATATAACTGACTAGCTTTATAGCTGCTTCCCAACTCGTCTTCCAACACGTAGACCACACAACTCTGAGTGATGAGGCCATGAGATGGGTGGCCAGAATCTCCCTGGACACCCTTGAAAATATGAACAGGCTAAACCAGTCATAAAATGTTATGCAGAGGGAAAAAACCACACACTGAAAAAAACAACAAAACAAAACTGAAATCGGTCTGATCTCTGCTGCCTGATCATTTGTTAAGTGTGTGTGACAAACTAAAATACATATCATTAACAGGTCTCTTTCAGCAACTTGAATTTATTGTTGAAAACACCCATGACAGCTGTTTAGTTTGCTTATTATAAGAGCATATGACAAACACTTTAAAAGGACTTCTTAGTAGCACTTCTAGGAACTCTTCCTTGAATTCTCTGGGAATGTGGAATAGTTTGGATACAGGAGATCTACACACATCATAACAATTTTTCTTTTCTTGTTAGTGAGGTAAACTGGCCTTCATCATTGTGGTTTAACACGGCAAGGAGCTAAACCACCACACAGTTCATTTGCTCACCCTCCCCGCTCCCTGCTGGGATGGGGGAGAACATCTGAATATTAAAAATAAAGAACTTATCAGTTGAGATAAAGACTATTTAATAATTAAGACAACCCAAACGTAGATAATAATAATGTCAATTTACAAGAATAGGACCAACAATAATACAGCAATCAAAGTTATACTCAGCTCACAAACAGCGGTCACTGGCCGTAAAGCAACGACAACACACGGGAGAGGTAAGCCTTAGGAACCAAGATGAGCTGCCATCCCAAAGGAGAAAGGAAGGGATCAAAGGAGGAACAAAGAGATGAAGAAAGGTGAAGGGAGGGGTCGACCCCTACAAACTCCCCAATTTATAGTGAGTGTGACATTTATGGGATAGAATACATCTTTATTGGTCAGCTTGGATCATACCCAGATCATCTGTCCTGGGTCACCTGTTCCACAGAGTCACGAGTTCTTGCTTCCCCTCCTCTTTCTCTTGTGTAGAGAGAAGGAGAAAAAAAAAAACCCACAGAAGTAACTATAACCACAGGTGCTGGTAGAAGACTGAACAACAGAACCCTGAAAAACATAAACATCTGCCAATGAGAACAAAACCAATTTTATCCTCGAACACTGCAGCTTTTTCAGCAGTCTAGCTCTGCCGAAACTTTAAAAGGGAATTCTACAATTCAATCCCAGCAAAACCAGGACGATTATGTAACTTGCACCTGAAGAAAAAAGTACCCTTATTTTTTTATAGTCCAAGTTCACTGAGTATTTTTTTCTCTCCATCTATGCTCAGAAACATAGCTGTTAAACTAGCAGAAAATATATTCACAGATACACTCTTATAAAACAAGACACAAGACCAAAGCCCTATTGAAAATCCATTACTTATTCTGAGAAATATTTTTACCTATCCAACAGGTGCTGCTTCTGCTTCAGAAAGAGGTCAGTAGATAAATCTGCAGGATACCTAACTGGGTGTTAAAACTGTAAGGTGTGTTTAGCATGTGACACTGGATTCTGAGCTTGGCATGCAAGACCAACAAAATGCAAGGAGGAGAACTTAATTAAGACCAGCTAAGCCTCAGGTGGTCTTAATTACACAAAGTAAAGCCATCTGTGCTATTTTGAATATGTACTTATTCCTTTTAGTCAAAGAAGTGGCCACAGAAACACTCTTGTGAAACGTTCAACGAGCAGGCTATTTCAAAGTTGACAACAGGATCTATTTCGTCACTCAAGAATTCATCTGTGTATAGACAAAAGTTTTTAATACAGACTGTGTAAGATATGCACTGATGCCATACAACAAAGACTGTTAGTACCCATTTCTGTTCAAGTTACAGAACATACAAGCACATCACTGAGTTTTGAAGAAACTCTTGTAAGCCTGGCTTCTTGTCTATGACATTGAAGGAAAGGAGTTTCTGCATCTTTCAGCAACTGTCCTCAGTGTGTTATGTTACTCAGGTCACCATTTGCACCTTCCTTTAATCCCTGGTGAGACTAAGTTGGGGGACAAAATACCTACGCTGCACTCAACATAACAACACAGCATTCTTGCTTTTAACCAGCACACAGAAGACAGGGTCTGTGGAAAGCTAAGTCAATCAAAGGCCTGGGCCAGCTCACATACTTTCAGCTGCCTGTGCAATTAGTGTAATTTAAAGCAATATACACATGTACATTAATTTCAATAGTATTTGCACTTCATACAAACCTATATTCAACCATCACAAAGGTGAATGTTTTGGTGCTACTTACATGCAGATATTGTGCTTGGAGCTGCAGTTCGAACAACTAATGGACTCAACTGAGATGCAATCCTAGCTGTTGGGAACAAAAATAACTTACACTGGAAAAGTCAAAGTTTAGCAGGCTGTTTCTGTGAATCAAATGCTCCAGGGCCTTTCACCTGTGCAGTCTCTCCATAATTTACAGAAACAACTGTGTCACTTCCATGCCACAGTTGCTTATTTTCTTGTGGGATAAAGCCCAAACTGTCAGATTTATAAAGTGCACAAACCCCAAAAACAAAACATAGCTCTTACTACAACTGCATATTTGTGATCCATTTGAAACCATTTACAGCACAGCTAGGGGTTTCCCAGCAGCTTGGAGAGGTTCCAAGAGCACCAAACTCTTGAACTCATCTCTTAAAACTCCCAGGGCACAATTTCTCAGTTGCTGACAGGAAAAGCTTAATCAAGCGCTTTGCACTTTGAAACCAAGAAAGGGTGCAAATGAGAAGCTAAAATTACGAATGAACACTCTCACCTCCTATTTTTTTAAGCATTTCAGCTTTTTAAGGGTCTGCCAAGCCCATATTACAACACTTACCAAGCTGGAGTTCAGTCCACAAGAGTTGAAGAACTTGAAATACCTTGAACCTTGCGAGAATTGGGGGGAGGGGACGGGGACAGGGAACGGGACGACAATGTTTTTGCATTTTACTACTTCTAAGATACGGAGGGGAAGGAGGGGGAAGGAAAACAAACAAAAAACAAAGAGAAACAAACACAAAACCAACCAAAAAACCCCCGCCCAGCACCGCGCCGCAGCAGGCTGAGGTAAAGCCAAGATGGCGGAGAGCGCCGCCCCGCGGCGGCCCTCGGACGCTGGGCGGGAAATCCCCAGCCCTCAGCTGCACCTCAAGAACCCCACAGCGAAAACCATGGCCGCTTGTCAGAGGTGTCTGTGTCTCCGCTTCTCAAATTAACTCAGTTTGCATGAGGGATGAGGATTAAAAAGTATATACGCAGTTCCTTCATGAACCTTTTCAAGTGTTCTGGACCAAGAAAAAGAAGAAACAAACTGAACATTTTCTGTTAATCAACTTTCACATTTTTATTCCTTGCTTCACTGACAGCCTGAAACTGCTTCTGGTAATAGTTAAAAAGCCCTGCAACATGCTTCAGTATTGAAACAACGCAACGTCATTCATCCTGACATTTAACAAAACTGCAACCTTTACTTTGAAAGATTTGGCATACTTTGCAGATAATCGGCATATTACAGAAAAGTGCTAAAGAAATAGGCATATATCTGTTTATTGTACAAATTAAAAAAGGCAAGAATGTGCTGCTGTAATACTTTCCCAGTGAAGAAACAGGAAATACACTGTTTAGAGCAATGTCCTTAAACCGGACCCAAAGAGATATGTTGAAAGCTACTTATAAAACATTATGAGTGGATGAATCACCAACCCTGATAGTACAAAGGGGGATTACAGCGGATTGCAAATGAAGAAAACACAACCACCAAAAATCTGACTTCATAGCAGCAATGTTCTCTTCATGACATGAGTTTTCAGGTTTCGATTTCAGGATAAGATGGAGTGAAGGAGATGGACAGGAAATTATTTCACTTTATGTTACCAAATGTCTAGCAATGCTTTTAAGCTAGTGCTCTGCAAGAAACTTGGGGAAACTGAAGACCAACAGATTTCTGTTTATACAATTTTTAATTTGGGGGGAAAAAAAAAACCCACCCACCAAAAAACCCACCACTCAAAACCCAACAACAAAAAGACTCAATAACAACAAAACCCCCAAACAAATAAAAACCTGAAACAACCATAAAAACCTGACTAGCCTCCAAGGTTAAGGTTAATATTAAGTGACATTTGTATTTAAGTTGACTTTGTTTTTAAATACACTTAAATTGGCTTATGTTTTCCAAGCTTACGTCACAAGTAGACCGTATACTGTGTTATAACAAGTTAACACAAAAATATTTTCAAAGACATCTTTTGGATGAAAATGTTTTAAAGTATTTTATGAAAATAACAAAATAAATTACTTTTTTTTAAATGAACAGCTATAAAATCCATTAACCAAACAACATATAACGTTGACAGAAAATGAAATATATTATGGTTAATCACCACAGTGGTATGAAGCTTCAAGTAAATTACTAGGCACTTTTTGCCCAAACAGTAGTCACTCATTCAGCAGAAAAGTCCAACTGATGGAAACGCCTGAAGTATAACTGCTAAAGCTTTCTAAGATACTAAATTCCTCAAAAAAGTGCAGATAAAAAGGCATAGAAAAAAAGGCCAGGTATTATGCCACACAGGACACCCAGTGTCAGCTGCTTTTCTTACATGACTGTTCAGCTCAGTTGGGAGTTTTAAAAACGGTGTTAACAAGTCGGCCTTCTCTGTCTTACAAAGGCATTTCTATTAAGGCTTTACACATCAGAGTAGAGTGAAGCAATGGCAGCTCCAGACACATGGTAAAACAGACAAAAAGAAAGGCTGCAGGGTTATACGTGAGCAAGCACAAAGCAGCAGAACAGACCTGAACCTGGCGCTAATTTGAAAGAACGCTCATGACCTGCAGAATACCAAGCAGTAACACACGTTGTGCTCTGTACCAGCCAATTTGTCATTGTGGGAATGACCCCAGCGCCCCTATCAGATATCCTCAGGAACCCAAATACCTAGAAGCTAAATCTTCCAGAAAAAAAACAAGACAGAATGTACTGTCATGTGGGAATTTAAGTATCAATAACATGCACAAGCTGTAACGAAAAATTGCCATTAAGGTACCTAACATAATGAACAGAAGTACAATAAAGGGCAACTAAAGCAAGAAATAACATATTTCAAAGTATTTTAAAAAGCATTATTGATACTTAATATACTTATATCAAGTATATTAATATACCTAAGTATATTATTAGTAAGTATACTTAATATAAGATTGTACTACTTTAAAAGTTAAACACTTCAGAAAGCAGCAGTTTGTGGCATGATTTTAAAGCACAGTGTGGTTTATGGGAAGAAAAGCACAGCACTGAGTAGTCCTTAAGAAATCACATCATCTCGATTAGGTGCAAATTTCTCCAGCTGGAAGACCAGGTCGACAGCAGCATTGACATCTGGTACAATATGATCCGGTTCTACCAAACCAGGATCAAATCGAAAATCTCTGTGGCCGTGAAACACAGTTTCAGCTATGCTGTCCCTGGTATCCAAGGGTACCTGGGTGTGAGGGTTGTAAACCCCAGTACAAACCAGAACAGACCTACAGTGGGCAGCAGCTGCAGCTGCTAATTCATTCTCCCAACTGTTCCCTATTTCATCATCTTGAGACAGAGTGGCAGATCCTCTGCCACCAGCAACTTTGGCCTGAATCCATGATTTGGAACCTTTTCTGGAGTTCTCTTCAAGATAGCGATTGTAAAGGTTAGCACCATAGACATCAGTCATGAGATTATCTCTGGAAATACAAAGAAAGTTTAGTCAGCAGTGCAATTTTACTTGTCAAATTTGAATTGTACAAAAGGTTTTACAGTTTTTACTTAACCCTTTCTATTTTACATAACTTTATGTGGAAATATGCAGATCGTAGGAAATCCAATCCTATAGCTATTTTATTATGCCACATTCATTAAGCATGACACACAAAAAAAGTGAATAACTCTCTGTATTAAAATTGCAGACCGGGGCAAGGAGAGGGGAAATCAAGGATAGGTATTAGCAGTTCATGAATGAGCTTATTATATTTCAAACATCTTGGAGCTTCTGGAACAGTCCTTAACACAATACGGCTTTCTGTCTTTCCATGAAAAGGATTCTATGATGTGACAGCACACACAGTAACATATGACCAAGCTTAACAACCTCACAAATTCTAGCTCCAGGTTACCTAATAACCATTATTTAGTCAAAACTTGTTGGCGTTGTACCAGTAAAGCTAACAAAACAGAACACCCATGCAAATCTTTTTCTGTTAGATTTACATAGAAATTAAAAAATAAATGTTAAAAACACAGCAGATGTCTACAGATCACTTTTTGTGCTTCTACAGAAATTATGCATAGAAAGAGCAAAGTAAAACACTACAAATCGTACACTGTAGCACCAAGAATGTTTGGTGGCCCCAGTGGTACGAGAAACAAAGTAGCAGAGTTGTATATATTTCACTGCTGGTATTTATGCTGCGAGTAACTTCCTGCTGTACTTGTTAGACATGCGACGCCTTACCCCACAGCATAAAGTGTTTGAATTGGCTGCTTCCACCGCCTTTCTGCTGCCTGAGCCCTGATGAGGTATTCTGCATACTGGTACGTCACTTTACTGGGTTTGCCCATTAAAGCCTCGTACTTCAGATCTTTCCCAGTGATCTTCTTGTAAATGTTTTCCAAACAAACCATGAATGTTCCATGCCCAAACCTACAGAGATATAAAGGCAAATCAGACTATATTAATTACACATAAAAAAACCCAAGGCTTTTTTACTTCATGATCTTTTAGGAATAAATAATATCCTGTAGCTATCAAATTTCTCTCCATTTGCATGAAACATCTCCACAGCTGTTTCACTGGTAATTAAGTGCTGATTAGGCGAACAATAAAGACCACAATAAAAACACGTTACTGGGAAAGCACAACAGACTGATCCATTTTTACAATGTAGCAGTGGCTTCTGTTAGGGTTGCTTGCATTTAAGTAGATACCCTAGTTACCAAAGTGATGCTTCTGAAATAATGCCCAGCCTGTGATGTACAGTGACCTAACAGAATCAGCTCAATTAACAAAGAGGAGAAACAGAAAAGGAAAGTTGGAGTCCAACAGAAGCAAAACTGATCTCTCCTTAAACACAAGACCCGCTTGTAATATGGAAACAAAAAAACTTCATGAGTGTCTCTAAAAAAACAGATGCAAAGGAGGATCAAGGAACAGACTCTAATTTTACAGCATGATTTCGGTAACTCACTCAGTCATCAAGGTACAAACAGTGACGATTGGTCATCAACCACACCAGCAAATCAGCAATTTAGAAGATGCAATCTCATGATGAAAGAAAGCAGTTTTACTTCATTACTGAACTCAGGGTGTGATATTAGGGTTTAATTAATATGTATCACTTGAGAAATACCGAATTATCAGAAACACAAAAGAAGAATAAAAGGTTGCTATACAACAGTTATATGTACAGTAACATAGTTCTTAAGAGCAGCTGCCAGGTAACTTCTAATGCACGTAGGTATTAACTGAATATAACTGAAGAAACGAGGAACCCCAAACATATCACCACATACACACGTGTTACAATTGCACTTACCGCGGAGACTGTGCTTCAGCTACCCACATCAGATCCATGTTACAAGCAAGTACAGGAATGTGAGGGTAACTTTTGTGGTGATAGGGATTGCCAGGATAGCCGCTTGTCAGCAAAACATCTATTATCAACTGGAGGTTGGTCTCCCATCTGACTGGCTCCCCAAACAAAACAACAGCTATGAGGACAAGAATTACAAAACAGAGTTATGGAGCCAGCTGACAGGGCACCAAATCTCTGACACTAAGACTTGGTGTAAAGAGACTGGATAAGTAATTTGATTTAACCATGAACTAAAGTACCAGCCACATTAACTAACTTAGGGTTTTAAGATATTGCATACCCATTCATTCACAGAAAATCTCAGAAGTAGCAAGACCCCCCTACAGAATCTACAGGTTTAAGATTTATTTTTTGTTGGCTAAGTTTCTCCATAGCACCACAAAATATTAATTTCTAAATTGTATTTCTAAGCTGTTGTGAATTCTATGTTTACCTACAGTACTTAAATAACCCATCAGAGATGTTATTTTGTTCATCTTAGAAGAAAATGTGGATTTTGCTTTTAGACATTTTTCCGCTCTCCAGCAATAATCTGACATGGATTTTTTACAATCCTGACGCCCAGTTCCTAATTTTCCGTACTTCAGATGAGAGGAGGGTGAATACAGTACGCTGAAAGATGCTTCTCCTGCTACCACTCTGAAGCGACCATCCTGACTACTGTGTGAACAAGACTGGTTATTTCTGAACACATGTCAAGCCATTCCTCATTTCTGAAAGGAAGGCAATGATAGCCTATTAAAGGAAGATGAAAAGGAAAGCAGACTTCACCTACCTTGTGAAACTTCAAAAACACATGGCTCAAAACCGCACACATTAAAAAACCAGCTTTATCATATGTGATACATTCCAAATTAATGGCAGATGTCATTAACATGGCAATTTTAGAATTGTCTCAGTCAACTTTCTCAAGTGCCCAGCAATCTACAAATAAATTCTAATTATAAAGAAAAGTACAATAAAGATATTTCATCTATTAATGGATTGTTGCAAGTTAAGTAAAGATAACTGACCCTCAATCTTGGGAAGCTCCACAGCAGAGGGGTACTGCAATAAGAAAAAAGTAAAAGTTTTCTACAAGATTGAACATCTGCTACTATTTTTAACAGAACAAATTCAAGTATAGCTCCCACAGTTGCCTTCTGCAACACTGACAGGAAACACATCTCTATTTTGGGATATGTCTGACATCAGTTTACTTAGAAACTCGCATTGCTATCCTGAAGTGAAATCTTGTGGCAAAAGTTAGTGTGTCCTACATTCGTTAGCCTCCTACATCTATTTAACTCCCTCTGGCAAGACAGAAAGTTTCAGCTGTTTAATTCACTTGTGTACAAAAGTATGGATGTTTATTTTCCCACCAAGTAACAAAGGCCTCTAGTATTAACAAGACATTTGAAAAAGAGTTTTTGAAATGTATTTCTTTAACACTGCTATGAAAGAAAACTGCACTGTATAACACACAACATATCTGCTAAACAAATAAGAGTTTGCACTTCATTATTTACTCCCGGTGATGAAAATACATTAACAGCTGCTTGAACTTCTACATCTGCATGGTAGAGAAACAAGGCAAACGGTGATAAATACAACTGAGTTATGGATTCTGTGAACCACAAAATTTCTTTACAAACGCTCTCTCTAGACTGAGCCTTGAAAGTCAGCACAGTTCAGTTGAAACCATACTGCACATACTGTGAATATTTCAGTGTATTTAAATAATGATATAAACAAGAAAGGGAGCCCTTTCACAGCCTAGAAACAATATCAAGACAATCATACACTGAAAGAAAATGCTTACTTTATCTTCCACGTATCTGAGGAAGCTGATGAGCTTTCCAAGACAGATTTTTAGATTAGATATCTGTATCTTGGAATTTTCTATCTTTTCCCACAAGAGTAAGTTACCAATTAAGAGATTATGTTAAAGAATTACCACTGATAGGAAAAAAGAAATCTATACAGTTATCCTTGAAACTGCTGTAACAACACAAATAACAAAGCAGAAAAGCAAAGTTAAAAACACAATGTAAGAACAGCATCAGTTCGATAGTTTAAATGTCGACACCTATTATCAAATGTCACCTCATGAGCAAAGGATTTTAAGACAGAAATACTCACCAGAACATTAGGTCTTCTGTCATGGTCAACTACATCCAGCAAAGGGTGTTTCTCCCGCAATGTCTCAATGGTAATAGGTTGACAGAAACCAAGGCTGGGAAAACACCAGTTAAGGATACAGAACTGCTTATATTAAAAGATTTTAAAAATCAGTAATACCAGTTTAACATCTGCACTTTACCTGGTAAGCCAAATTATTTAGGAATGAAAGCCATATATCACAGACTGACCTTTTCTTCTGCAAGATAGAGGGACGATCACCCCACTATTTATAAGCAGACCTGTGTAGTCTGAATTTCCAACCTGTGTTTGAAATCTTAAGACAGAAATTATATTGAAAGCTTGCTCAAAATATGAGATGAAAAGCAAGAAGCCACTCTACACATGCAGTACTCCAAGATCCTCTTTATATAAGCACAGAAACAAGTCTACTTGGCAGCAAGACATCTTGTGTCATTATTACAGGAAAGAAATATGAGCTAGTTAAGGAAAAAATACTGTCTCCACAAGTTGTGCTTTCCTTAGGCCATTATAGCTGCCAAGGTATCGCTAAGATAAACAAACAGTGTAAAACTCAGCCTCTTGCAAAACGGTGGACTGACAAAGCAGGTTTCATTCGGCGCTACAGAGAGTTAAGATAAATACCAAACACTTCAAAAAAGGAAAGGACCAAAAGGGAAAAAATAACCTCTGGATTTGCACAGTAGTGCTCTAAAATGCTGATATAACCCATTAATTTCAACTCAGTTAACTAACAGCTAATCAAACTAAAACTGCTCAGCTGTGTAAAAAGCACTTGTGATGCTCCTCTCAATCTTAGTACAACTTCTTAATATGCAAATGACAGTAAGAGCTATTTAAATATATCAGTTATGAAAACTAAACCACAGGCCATTTATAAAGTTATTTTAAAATAAGATTATCCCCTATGAAAATGCTATCTAACAGAAATGTATTTTTTATATTTTGTATTCAGTCCCACACCCAACAAATTATGACAGTTAACTGCAATGTTCCTCCACTAACTTCTCCTCTTTGTATCTGAAATAAAACTTAATACTTCAAATTTCCATATATATATTTTTACAACTTATTATTTACACTAACTTTAATTAAAATCCCAATAAAGGAAGAAGAGCAGAAGGGAATTACTAGAAGTATGAGCGAAGATTATGCAAAAGGTCATTAAATTACACTTTGAAGCTTTGGTACCATTGTTAGATCACCATAAATCAAGTTCTTATTGGCAGTTAGTATAGGAGCAGCAAAATATTTTCAAGTATAGATGTTATTCACAAAAACAACGTGACTCGGCCTGGCCACATGCTCACAAGCAGATCTTGAGCCAAAAGTGCAATGTGATAAATAATAGATAGGATGCCACACTCATCCTCAAGAGAGCACAAACCCTTTGTGCTACAACGTCATTTACATACAAGTCAAAAAAATAATTCTTTGTTTTTCCTCCTTCATTGGAAACACAAAAAAACAAAGCAAAGCAAACATCAACACACCAGCCATTTTCAAAACATAAATCTGACATCACAGTCAGAACTGCCACTGCTCATTACTGGATTTGTACCGCTGAAATATTTCCTCTTCACTTGATCCACAGGGTTGGCTGAACTTGAAAAAGGAAAATACTTAAACAGAAAGTTGGTTTTTCTTTTTCTTTTTTAAAGATACTCTTGAGCAATATCAAGAAGTGGTCCTTGTCCAGACACAAGAACACATTTCTCATGATAACGCTTGAACATCCGCAGAGGACTGTGGGACATCATCACCTGATCTTGTGAAACCTGTTTGGGATTTAAAAACAAAGGGAGTCTGTTGTTTTTCAGAGAAGTTGTTTATATGTAGATTTCATTAGCAGGTGTAACAAGTTCTATGAATTACAAAACAATCATCCATATGTACCTAAAACCCTACCATATTGTTTTCTCCTAAGTTTCACAGACAACCTATTGATAATATGCCAGAAAAAATACATCACCTGTCATACACAGCCCTTTCAGCTTCCAGAATTACCCCATTCAACAGGAACAGCAGGTTTTCTCTTAGTTTCACAGAACCACCAAATTAATTCAGAAAACAAACAAGGAAGAAGAATCAGAACTGCCCTGCTTCCAATTGTGGTCCCTTTGCCAGACTGCAGCATTGATTTAATTGTATCAGAAGACCACATTCTTTTAGTTTACGTATCCCCATTCCTTCAACAAGTATAAAATCAGTACAATTATTATCCTGGAAGGATGCTATTATAAATCACTACTTATCACCTTTACAGATCTAAAAAAAACCCAAATAACTGAGATGTCATTTTACCCATGACACACTGGATTTTGTTGATAGGGCTATGCCCACGTCTGCTGGCCCTTACCGAAAAAGACACCAAAACCGACTGTATGGTCATCTCAGCAGTGCTCAAACAATGAGAAGTCCTACTGCCTGCAGCACCCACACATCAGGGGGGATAAAGTTTTACCACTCATACCAAAGAGGCAGGAAGCTCCAGTCTTGTACGTTATCATAGAAGACATCCAGCTTGCTACAGCAGAGTTTCATGCTACTGCACACACATTTTTTTTCATCCAGAAGGAGGAGGCAAGACTTTTTTCCCCACAATAACAACATTGCAAAGAAATACCATTACCATTAGCAAAACCCAGTTCCTTTACCAATGGCAATACCAGTAGCTTTGGACAGCTTTTTACTTTTACAATCCCTCCAACAAAGCATTTCAGAGGGCTTAAGGGAAAACCAAAACTGATTAACTGAGCAGCATTTAATGCAAGAGAATACACCCGACACATTCACTGTAAGTAAATAATCAAACAAACAAGATCTAAACTACTCACTGGAACTCCCAGTACATGAGACAACTGATCAGCTTTTTTCTGGCGAAGGCAATTCCCAGCGTTGGTGACAAATACCACAGGCACCAGGAACTGTCCCTGAGAATTCACTAGCTTTTGAAAGGCTGCTTTTGCGGCAGGAATTGGAGTCTTCCCTCGTACCAGCACACCATCGATGTCAAACAGAAAACCAAAGGATGGCAGCATGTTGAGCTGTAAGAAGGAATTGAAAAGAACAAGTATGTTAGTTATGCACTCGCACCCGTTTGATAAAGCTTACAAGAGCTAAAAGCCCAGTGAGAACGGGCACAGAGACGGAATGGATCTTTCATGTGTCTGATAGACATATTCACACACTACAATACCTACAGTGAAAAAAGGAGCAGTACAACTCCCTTTTCCCTATGCACATAGCTCTAGGAGTACTTCCAGAATGTTTCAGATCAATTAAACTGATAAGAGGTACACAGTACATGCTGCTCTGCCAGTGAGTCACACTTTTGGTTTAACTCTACTCTATTTCACTGGAAATTTCAATGCACAGAATACTGACAAGAACTAGTACCAAAATAAACAACAGTAAATTTTTCAGCAGCAGGTAGGTATTGAATGCAAATATTGTACCTGGCTGCTTCCTTACAAGATGTGTGGATACTAAAACTGTCCCTGCTGTCATCTGCACTTTTCCGTTCCACAACAGGTTCAGATACAGCTAGATAGCTGTCGAGCTATACATCGCTGCAGTTGACTCTTTATTGACTCAATATATAGCCAGCTAATGCCTATTGATAAAGTTAGCACCTCCTTATACAAAGATAGTGTTGTATGAGCTTCAACAAGGCCAAGTGTCG
>NW_010171407.1:0-11342 GCF_000695765.1 Mesitornis unicolor
GAGGGCTTTTCCAACCGAGCGATCCTGTGATCTCTATCATGGCCACTGTTCTAGAGGCAATCCCAAGCAGCATCAGCTCTAAACGAACACAGAATGCAAAGCATTTCACACTGTTGTGTCGTCAACAGTTAATGCTCAAACGCAGAAAACCCAAGCAAAGGGAATAAAAGCATTTGAGCACAGTAACACTACACTGAAACACTGCTCCCAATCCACACCCCGAATATTAAGCTTTGCTCCAGGAGTGCCCTGTGCTGAGGTCAGCCCACACGCTGGGGCTTTTCAAGGCAGCACCTGCCAGTTGCAAATCAGGGCTTTAAGCATGACACAAAATTTAAATGCATCGATAGCAGAAGCACTGAGTTAAAATCCACCCCTGGAACAGGGAAAGCTTTAACAGCTGGAGATGGGAAGTCTGTGTTGCCACTCAGGTCAGCAGTGGGCTTTTTTTGCTAGTTACCTCAAAGGAGAGAGATGCAGTTGGCCTCAAAACTCCAGCTGCGATGACTGAAGCTGTCCATGACTCTCAGCAAGTCAGTTTTACATCAATACTGTGTGGCCCTGCGAGCGACTGCAACTTTAACCACAACTACTGAAAAAAATCCTTAATCACTGAAGAACTGAAGCACTTCTCCAGTTTCTCTCCTCACAGAGATGGTCTTCAGAAGGCAAACACCAACTCCTAAAAACAGAGGTCGGAACACCTGCAAACCCTTCGCTCACCCCCCGATTGAATGACCAATGTTAGAGAGCAGCGTAGGGGAAAGGGACCTGGGGTCCTGGTGGCCAGCAGGATGACCATGAGCCAGCACTGTGCCCTTGTGGCCAAGAAGGCCAACGCCATCCTGGGGTGGATGAGAAGGGGTGGTTGTAGGGCAGAGAGGTTCTCCTGCCCCTCTACTCTGCCCTGCTCAGACCCCATCTGGAATATTGCGTCCAGTTCTGGGCCCCTCAGGTCAAGAAGGACAGGAACTGCTGGAGAGAGTCCAGCGTAGGGCTACAAAGATGATGGAGGGAGTGGAGCATCTCCCTTCTGAGGAGCGGCTGAGGGAGCTGGGGCTCTTTAGTTTGCAGAAGAGGAGACTGAGGGGAGACCTCATTCATGGTTATCAATATTTAAAGGGTGAGTGTCACGAGGATGGAGCCAGGCTCTTCTCGGTGACAAACAATGATAGGACAAGGGGAAAAGGACACAAACTGGAACACGAGAGGTTCCACTGAAATTGGAGAAGAAACTTCTTCTCAGTGAGGGTGACAGAGCCCTGGCCCAGGCTGCCCAGAGAGGTTGTGGAGTCTCCTTCTCTGCAGACATTCAAAACCCGCCTGGACGCCTTCCTGTGTAACCTCATCTGGGTGTTCCTGCTCCGGCAGGGGGATTGGACTGGATGAGCTTTGGAGGTCCCTTCCAATCCCTGACGTTCTGGGATTCTGTGATTCCCTGGCTGCCCAACGCAGCGCTCGCTGCAGCACTGGGTGGTCGGAGCAGACCCATGTGCTAGCCAGAAAAAAAGCAAAGGCATTTCCTTACTTGCTCAGCGCTATCGCGTTCGATGAATCACTGCCATGCGCCCATTTGTCAGGTTTTCTTTATTCTAGCATCACTTTTGCATTCCTACTTGTGATAGTACGTTTTGGAACTCTGGTTCACGAGACAAACTGGAAGATTTTCTTTAAAACCATTTTCTTTAAAAAGAAAGAAGAAAAAAAAAAGACAAATCTAAGCCACAGCAAAGGACAGGACCAACACCAGACCTTGGGTGTGAACAGCAGTGGACCTGTGGGGAAACCAAGGCAGGTGAGGAGGCAGCAGACAGCACAGATTTTGGCCCTTCATTTGGGAAGCAAGAGATGGGGAAAGGCTGATGCCAAAAAACTGAACTCTGTGGTGCAGGAACACTGCACGGTGCCAGACACTGAACATGGCAGCGTTTCATGTACCACCTGCACCGTTGTCTCCTGTGGCCGATGGGAATGCTGGAAACCTCATCCAGAGGCTTCGCTCACCTCCCTGCAGAGCGCACATCGCTGCTCCCCTCCACACTCAGACACGCGCTCGTAACTCCACGCACTCCTGTCTCTGCACAGTCACCACCACGCTCACAGCTACACAAGCACACCTGCCTGCTGTGCTGTGCTGACACCCCCCACAGACGACGGTCCCCTCCAACTGTCACAAAAAACCACTCACATCCCCCTTTTGCTGTCCCACCTTCCCACCAGCCTTCCCGGGGAGCAGCTTCCCCCGTGTAGGGCTGGCCACACGAAGCCACATGCACAGCAACACACACGCTGATGAGTGGCCACATGTGTCGGCACACACGAGATGCTCTGCAGATTGCTGAACCCTAATGGTGACAGGAAGGGCCTACGTCCCTGCTTCTTTCCAAACATCGTGTGTTTAAAAACATAAATCCTACTGGAAAGTCCTGGAAGCAAATTGGAGTGTGAAATCCTCGTGGCTGCTGACAGGAGAGACCAAGGTGGAGCCAGACCATAAAAGGCCTTCTAGAAGAAGAGGTGGTTGTGGAGCCAGGAAGGAGGCAGGAGGTGCTCCTGTTGTGGATTGTGAGGGGTCCAGGCTGGAACCAGATCCCACAGGGAGAGTCCTGGCCCAGTACCAGCCTCTGGGTGCAGCACCAGTTCTGGAGGGAGAGCGGATGGAGGCTCCCCAGCTCTCCGAGGCTGGGGTGAGAGGTCTGGATCAGTCCAGCCCCAGGTCTGAGTCAGACGACGACCGCTCATCGGTCACATCGCAGATGGCGTTTTCCATGGGGGCCAGGTTGCCGCTCGGCGTGATGCCCATGGGCTGGATGACTTGCTCCCTGCAACCCGCAAGGAGAGGGGAGAAGGGAACACAAATTTGCAGCAGACAACACAGGAACAGGCGAATACTTGAGCAGAAACACCGGGCTGGTGGAAACTACCCTGAGCAGCCCAGAACAACCCCAGGCCAGCACCAAGAATCCCTTTTCAGAAAGAGCACATGGGAATGCACACAGCAAACATGCTGCCCTCTGCCTCCCACCCTGGGGGTGGTCTGAGCTTAGCTGTCAGACTCTGGGCTTCTCTTTCTGACACCTATTAACAATGAATGAAAGGTAACTGGCAAAAGCAGTCCTGCAGGGAAAGGGACTGGGTAGCACTGGCTGCCATCGGTCCCCAAAATGCTGCTTCCTGCTGAGGCGCCGTGCCAGGACAGAAAGAGCACCTGGCCAAACCTGGTGAGGCAGCAAGGGCCTGGAAGCACAGTGCAGGTGTGCACAGGAATTTTGTGGTATGTCATTGTCCCAGAGAGGTGCACAGGGCTTGCAGTGCCTTCCCCTGCAACACACCAGGGCCAGGCTTCAGGAAATATTTCCCCTAATCTCCCTCTTACATCTCTTCAGTTAGTGGTGGCCTTGGGAACACACTCAAAGAAAGGTCAAATGTAAATCGGAGACGTGCAGGTGCTAATGCAGACACGAACATAAACAGTTTTTAAGTACCTGGACAGTTTGTCAAACATGCTGACTAACTTCATGGCTTCATATTCCTTCTGCTCTTCAGTCATCCCTTCCATGGGGTTGGGTAGTTTCTCCTCAACGCGTCCAGTCACAGGATTAATGCTACAAGAACAGTGAGGGTGGGGTGAAGGAGGGAGGTAAAGAAAGGAGTGAGAAAAGGGCTGTTTAAAAACCTTCTTTGCCTTTACTGAGCACAGGAACACAAGAGCAGGGCTGGTTGTCAATGCTGCTCAGCTCGTGAGCCCCAAGCACTATTGCAGTGCAACGTGGTGCTTCCAACCTCTTTCTGTATGTCCTACGCAGAGTCATCCCCCCTACAAATCCCTCCCATTTCTCTGCTGTGAGCAACATCCCCATCCTGCCAGTGCCACAGTGGAGTTTCATACCAGGTGCACAAGAGCGGGTGACACCTCTTCCTTCTCCTTCAGTCAGGAGGCAGAATGTTAACACAGAAAGAAAAAGCCCAAAACTTCAACCTTTAGACCTTATTGAACAGGATGCTAGGGAGTATAGGACCCACAGCTGAGGACAGCCCTAGAACCCTCCCTGTACACCCCTCAACCTCAGGGAGCCACCATCCACTAGCAGGAAAAACGAAAAAAAACCAAGAAAATAATTAAAACAAACCCACCCCAAAAAAAACCAACAAAAAACCAGCTCACTCCAGCAGCAATGGGCTCTGGAGGTGGAGTGTGTGTGAAAGAGCAGGACAAGGGAGAAAGCAGGGAGGCAAATGAAGAACGAGACAGAGCAGTAGTGGGAACACGGGCGTTACAAAGGGAGAGCAGACTTCTTTACTTGGGCTTTGCCTCTTTGTACTCCTCAGTGTCTGTGTCTTCATCTTCCGAGTACTCCCCCTCTTCCCGACCACCAGCCATGAGGCCTCGCGCTGCCAGGAGCCCGGCCGCATTCCCGTAGCCCGTGTACTTCACAAACCGTGACACTGCCGGGAGAAAGGGAGAGAGACCACCCTGTGCTTCCCCTCCTACCTCTCCAGCCCCATCTGCTCCTGTGTGCCCCAGGAGCAGGACCAGTGCAAAGCCACAGAGACCCAGAAATGCCGACACTTCTTTGAGCTCTGACAGGGAGCCAGGCTCCCACGGTGTGCACTAGGAACAGGCAGGGACAACACCCATGGGGCAGGGGTCTGGATCCAGGCCAGGGTGTCTGCAGGGTGTCAGCAGGTCCTCCAGCAGAGATCTTCACCCACCACTGGCATGAGAGACAGCAGCTCCTTCCCACAGAGCACTTGGATACTTTCTGCTTTTCCCTAATCGGTGTCTCTCGCCCAAGGGAGGACAGAAATTGGGCTGCAAAGGGCCATCCATCCCATGCTCTCTGGCTTGCCCAGAGGCCAGACTCCAGGACTCCCCGTCACCAAAGGCCACAGCAAACCCCTGCAACTCACCGCTCTCCTTGCAGAGCACGAAGAGGAACTCTGCCGCACAGTGCTTCACGTCGGTGTCAATGTGGGTCATCAAACGCACCAGCTTGTTCCGCAGCGAGTTCCCCACCTCCGGACGATTCTTCACATCTCGGAGCGGTGGCAGCACCTACAAGACCACAGTGAGAGGCGATCAGCAGAGCTGGAACAGCAATGGCAGGTCAGACAGGAAACAAGAAAATCTACAGAGCATGGAAGATGTGGAAAAAAGACCGTGGGTACCAAAGGCCTAATACATCAGAGCCTAGAGAGACAGAGGAGGTCTGTTAGGAAGATGGCAATAATTAAGCAATTTGCTACTCTCCTCTCTCCTCAGTGCAGCACCCTGCAGCTTCTGTCTGAACCAGAGCATACCTTCGACTTCAGGAACTTCCTCGTCTGGCGGTGGACTCGGGCGCTCTCAGTCAGCAGGTTCAGCACAGGGGTCAAACTCTCCTTCAGCTTGTGGCCCTGCAGAAACGTCCACAAATGGAGCAACACGTTAGTCACACTGCACTCAACTTTTCTGGCTTGTGGTGGAAAACGTGCCTAGAGATCATCAGGGAAACAAATGGACACCAAGCCTCTGCTACAGGCATTTCAGTGCTTCATCACTCCCCAAGCGGCACAGCTTTCCAAGCCCCGCTCTGTGGCACAGCAGCGCTGGAAATATTTGTGCGGGGCATCCAGAGTAGAGAAGTGCTGCAGTAAAATTCAGGGGCCCTTTAGAATAACTCTAGAGACTGAAAACCACAGCCAGCTTGAAGGTAAAGAAAATTCAGGCTTCCATAATTCAATCATCAGATCACTGAGTGCAACAGAACACCCATATCTGAATTGCCCAGCAAATCATCTGCTGTTCAACCAGTTTCACTACCTGCAGCCCATAAAGCAGTGATGCAGTCACGTTCCCAGTCAACCCACGTTGTTTTAGTCCTACCAACCATAACAGTTTTGCCTCTGCTAAAAACTGACCTTTCTATAAAGGGATATCTGCAAACTAACCATGCCTTGCTGGTACTCCTGTGGTGCTGGCACTGGGCTTTTCAAGGCTGAATGTAGGCTGAAAGAAAGATGCCCTGCAGTGAGCTTGTGCAAATGAGCAGTGAGGTACCCACACAGCAGCCTCTGGACTTACCCTGTCCAGGCGTCGCTCCAGAAAATCCAGCAGGATGTTGACAGCATCCATGTTCACACCCATGTACTCAAGTGAGCCTGGCCGGACTTTGGGGGTCAGGAGGACATCCAGACATTTCAGGGGCAGGTTGCCCAGAAGGTTAACTGTATGACTAAACGTATAAAAGAGAAGTGAACACATAGTCATGGATCTTTGTTCACAGAACTTCTTCAGCTATACCAAAATGAAGGCTCATTACTGACTTCCAGGGGTGTGAGGACCCTGAAATCTGAGTTGTCTCTGGGCTGCATCCCAAGCTCCTCACCCCACTACAAGGGTATAAATTAAACTGATTTTTGGGTAGTTGAACTATTTGCTGGGAATCCAAAGAGACCTCAGTGACAACTGAGAAGCCATGGATCTTAATACAGAGCTAAGTAGGACCAAGCTAAGTGGTCAAAGGTCCGTCTCTAAGCTCTCCTGCTGCACCACTCCTTCTCACCTTGATGGTCAATGCAATCACAGAATCCCAGACTGTCAGGGATTGGAAGGGACCTCCAAGGCTCATCCAGTCCAATCCCCCTGCCGGAGCAGGAACACCCAGATGAGGTTACACAGGAAGGCGTCCAGGCGGGTTTTGAATGTCTGCAGAGAAGGAGACTCCACAACCTCTCTGGGCAGCCTGGGCCAGGGCTCTGTCACCCTCACTGAGAAGAAGTTTCTTCTCCAATTTCAGTGGAACCTCCTGTGTTCCAGTTTGTGTCCGTTACCCCTTGTCCTATCATTGTTTGTCACCGAGAAGAGCCTGGCTCCATCCTCGTGACACTCACCCTTTAAATATTTCTAAACATGAATGAGGTCTCCCCTCAGTCTCCTCTTCTGCAAACTAAAGAGCCCCAGCTCCCTCAGCCGCTCCTCAGAAGGGAGATGCTCCACTCCCTCCATCATCTTTGTAGCCCTACACTGGACTCTCTCCAGCAGTTCTCTGTCCAATGCATGGTGCAATGCATCGCTTAGGATTCCTTTCACCACAGCTTTCTTGGGGCCAGGATGGTGTCACCTCTCAAAGATGACACCCCAGACCAATAACACTCATGAGGGTGACACATGCAATTTCTCAGCATGGCTCAAGAGACAGAGAGTTAATTAAGGCCAGCCCATGGACTCTTTAATTAAAGTACCAAACATCTGCTATGGTGTGTTGCCCACTGAAGCAGGTGGCACTGTTGAGGAAGCCTGATGCAGGATAGTGACTACTGACCCCCTTGAGGTCAGGCAGGCTTGGATAAAACACGTGTCTGTATACTGGGAGGTTGTGGCACTAGCATACATTATTTGACTGTGGGAAGGGCAGGGCTGCTTCTGAGTCCTGGCAGCACAAGGAACCTGCAGGCCAAAAACGCCTTCTTGTCAGCAGCAGCCTCAGCAATCACCAAAGCAGCAGAGGATGTTAATGCCAAGGTCAGGCAGGATCTGCCTTGGGGAGACCTCAGGTCTGCGTACAGCAAAGACCACGACCCAGTTATCCAACAAAGACCTGTGGAACTCCTCTGTCCGCTCCTCTCCATCAGCAGAGATCATGAGGCAGTGGCGCAGGAGGGCACCCAAGTGCCGGTACAAAGCAGCATCTTCCTGGCCCCGAAACAAAGAAATGAAAACTTAGATCAGGAAAGGGGATCCTTCACATCTCAGAGCCTGCTGCCCTGCAGCCCACAGTCCCCACCCCTCCCTCCAGCAGCCTGGTAACTGCTAGTAGGGTGTTTAAGTGGACATAGCCCCCTGATTCTCCTTCTGAGGTTAACACACAGTCTTCTTGCTGCCCAATCCCTTTCCCTTCACTCTACAACACTAAGTCAAGGGCTGGAAGAGGCCTCAAAACAGGCCCATGAATTAGCCAAAGGTAGTCTCCATCACAGCTTCCTTTGACCACATCCAGAAGGTGAAAGAATACCAGGCTCTGCTCTCCCATTTGTGCAATTAATCATGTCATTAAGAAGGAAAAATACCCAACTTTTACATTTTAATGCCTTAAAAGTCCTAAGGGTTAATGATGCATTGGATAGAGGCAGCGCTCTAGGGATGAGTCTGGACACCTGAGCCTCTTGCTACCCTTACACGTACCCAGGGACTGCATGAGGGCCAGTATGAAAAGTGAGGAAACGCAAGCAGAGGAGAAAAGCAGCAGGCAAACCACAGCCCAGAGACATGCAAATGCAGTGGGGTGGGACACCCAAGGAGCTTACCTCATCCACCTCCCTCTTGCTGGAATCAAAGGTGATATTGAAGAGGACTTTCAGGATCTCCATGGCTCGCTCAGTCTCCTGCCGAGGCAAAGGCGGCAGAAGACCCTCCTCGGTAGCAACTTCGTAGGGGTCCATCCACTTTACACCGAGAGTCAGCTCCAGCGTATCTGTCATCAGGCTAATGCCCCTGAGCTCCTGGGCAAGCTGCTGCCGGATGTCCACTCTCAACGCCGTCAGCAGGAACAGGAGACGCAGGTCAAAGAACTTGACCTCGTGGGGAAGGCTCCTCTCGTTGTACAGTTTGATGCGCTTGGCCAGGCCCACCACCAGCCGGGCTTCAGCTGTCAGCTCCTGTGCCCTAGCACTGCTGAAGACGATGTTGCAGAGACATTTGAGGGATTCCAGGATTACATCCAAATCTGGGACCTCTCGGATGAGCTCCTCTGAGTAATCAATGCCAGCATGCCTGGAGAGGGTCTTCAGGCCTTCCTTGGTGGTGAAGGGGTCAAGGCAGTACTTGTCCCGGGACAGGATGCGGATGCTTTCCAAACACGTCACCTGACAGGACGGCTGCAACTCTCTTTCCAGGAACTTAATCAGCAGCTGGGCCATTTTCTGTGCAGTTGGAAACAAGCAATGCCTCATGCACAGACACTTCACAGTGCTCCCCCTCCACCCTCTAATGCTGTGTCCTGCAAAATGCAAGCGTCATCCAGAGATGGGCCTGCTCGTGGCTCTGCTTCAGGGGTGCACTCAGCAGCGCTCAGGAAGTGTTTGGGTCCAGCACATGTCCCAGTTCAAGCAAGGACACCGAGCGAGAACCAAAGAATGGCTGGGAGTATATCAGATGTAAGGGGAAGAGTATCACACTGCTACTGCATATTTTAGCTTCGCTCACTGTTAGGATGTTTGGGCTAACATGGTCTACTTGATAGCTGCATTAAACAAAGAGAGGGCAGGGCAAAAAAGTCCCTCAACCAACTCTACAGCAGCTCTCTACTCCTGCCAAGAGCATTAAGGTTAAGGAGGCACCTGCTTTGCATGCTCCAGAAACAGACTGAAAAGGTTTAGACATGGGTCAGAAAACTGCCAAGGGAGGGTAAGAGGACCTAAGCAAGGCAAGAAGGGCACGTGACGCCCTAGGAAAGGAGGTGAAAAGGCCTCAGGAGATTCTAATAAGTAGTGCCTCTCTAAACCTCAACGCTGTCTGGAGACCTACTAGCCCAGATCGTCAGTAGGCAGAGCTCCACTAACACCAATTCACAACAGCCGAAAAATCTGACCCTCATGGAGAACAGCACCATGTGACAGCAAGCGATAGCAGAGCACAAGAGCACAGGTAATGCTTCACACAACCACGAGCAGCAACGCTTCACATTCCCTAGTAATCCACTGCATCAGCAATCACACCCCGAGGTTAAGGTCTCACTAGGTCTAACGTGACACCACGTCAGGCACTTCTTTCCACGCATCACAGGAGCAAAGGAATCCAAGACAGCAAGGTTTGCCATCAGTCAGCGTAATTGGCTTTACGTGGCCTAATCAGTTACACGTCAGAATAACAAAAGGACTGAGAGAAGGAATGAATTAAAAATGAAACTTAGTCCTCAATGTGAGGCTGGCAGAACTGAACAAGCTTTAATTCATGAAGTACGCCCCACAGTCCCACCTTTGAGAAGAGAGAAACTACAGCCACTCCTCTTCTTCTTGCATACAAGGAGACTGAGACACAGGGGTTAAAGATACAGTCGTAAGTAACCAAAGCCTCTGGCTGACTCAGGTTAAACAGATCTCGGAGCACGTGCCCAGGGCTAAACCTCCAGAAGAACTGAGCACCAGGAACTTGACGGCGATGCTCAATTCGTATTTCATGACGTACATCCTGAAAGTGGAGCACCTCAATGCTGTGCCTGTATTCATGGCCTGTGTGACTGTCCCAGCTCAAACAGCAAGTCAGTGCAAGGCACAGAGCTCGGATCTTGTGAGATCCAGTCCTACACGCCAGGCTGTACCTGGAAAACATTCATGCTAGCATTAGCTGGCAACGACATGGACAAAAGAGGTCCCGTTCCCCACTCTGACTGCCTGGTCCACACTTGCTATGCTAACACAGGCATTAATGCAACAAACCAACAAATTGGACCACAAAACTGAACCCACTGGAAAATAATCCAGGAAAAAATGAAAGTTATTCTTTAGGCAGACCAGCCCACCAACCACGGGCAGCCCCGCAAAGGTCTGCACTGGCATGAACTGCAAGAGTAGAAATGAGCAGGTGGGATGTTCCTTTCCGCTGAGTGCCAGATTACACCAGCTTAAAGTATCTGTTAATACACAGCCTCAGTCAAATCCCACAGCTGGCTCACAGCAGAAACACTCACCCTCTAGAGCCTTGCACATTGCTATGATCTTTGCCAGGCAGACTCATGCCACAAACACAAAGGATCACGCTTTTTATACACCCATGGCTGAGACGACATGCACCACAGAACCCAAAGGGCTTGCTAATGCTGGAAGGATGCTGACCTTTATCCTAAAAGATCAACTACTGGTGGAAAAACTGGAGGTAGATGCTCTGAGCACACCATTCCCTAGCCAAGTTGATGAAAACGCACTCACTTCTTTCTCCATAGGATCTGCCACCACCAAGCCCTGCTGGACATGAGTACAGGGCAGCAGGTTTATCCATCTGACTAGAGGAAGAAACCAAAGAGCATGCCTACCTTCCTCTCCTCCCGCTCTTCATCGTCAAAGGTGAAGCACTGAGATTTCTGTGGGGGCAAAACAGAAACAATCAAAATAAAGTAATAGGTTAAAAATCTACAGAACTCTTCCCCCAGGCAGGGAAAGTCCATTCATCTGGAAAGCAACAGATCTAAAAACACACTGCAAAAGCAAGCACATCACCTCAAGAACAGTCCCCACCGGCACAGAGCCAGGGAATCAGCGTGGCAAGGAGTGCCACAGTGCTAGAGAAGTCTACCATATTTCACAGAATATCAGGAGTTGGAAGGGACCTCCAAAGCTCATCCAGTCCAACCCCTGCCAGAGCAGGA
>NW_010171407.1:11362-12760 GCF_000695765.1 Mesitornis unicolor
GGTTTTGAATGTCTGCAGAGAAGGAGACTCCACAACCTCTCTGGGCAGCCTGGGCCATGCTCTGGCACCCTCACAGTAAAAAAGTTTTTCCTCACGTTCACATGGAACCTCCTGTGCTCCAGCTTGGGACCACTGCCCCTTGTCCTGGCATTGGACATCCCAGAGCAGAGCCTGGCTCCTTCCTCGTGACACTCGCCCTTTACCAATTTGTAAACATGAATGAAGTCACCCCTCAGTCTCCTCTGCTCCAAGGTAGAGCCCCAGCTCCCTCAGCCGCTCCTCAGAAGGGAGATGCTCCACTCCCTCCATCATCTTTGTGGCTCTGCTGGACTCTTTCAAGCAGTTCCTGTCCTTCTTGACCTGAGGGGCCCAGAACTGGACACAATATTCCAGATGTGGTCTCACCAGGGCAGAGCAGGGGTTCATAATAAGCAGCACAAGCTCCTGAGGAACAAGACAAAAGAAAACTTTCCTGCCACTGCGGTTTTTGTTTCAGTCCTGCCTTTTCTTTCCAACACTGTTCCCACTTACACAATTCCAACTACGTGCTTCACAACTAGGGGGGATGAATCTGGTGTGAAATGCCGAGAGATGGACCACACCACCCGGTCTGAAGTGCTTTCCTTCAGTAAGATCCTCGCTATTACAGAGGCCCCTGTTTCTCTTCCATCCTTGAAAAAAACTTGTGATGAGTATTACCCACTGCCTGCTGGTTCTGTGGTACAGGCTGACTGCCACAGGCCAAAGCTGTGCCCATCTGACAGATGGACTTATTTCTAAATACTGCAGCAGTAAAGTGGGCATTCATCACAATCCAAATATCCTCTAATAGCCAGTAATTCCTCTGCTCAGAGACACCAAGCTGTGCCTACAAATTTCTCCCCTTGATATTTATCGTTCCTTTTCCTGACCAAAAGTACTGTCTCCTTGTTACTTGTGAACAGATCCTTCTGCTTTTCGCTCCCCCAGTGCCTGAAGTACAATGGTCATTCACGTTGTGTTCTTTAAACACAAGAGACCTCACCTCTACACCTCCATCATGCTCCTTTCCTTAACCAACAGTCCTGCTCTTTGTTCATGAGAAGCATTGCTGTGTTTCTGACTATTCCAGCTGCTCTTCAATGGACAGTCTCCTTGCTGCCTATGTCTGCTTCCAACAAACTGGACAGCACAGGAGATCACACGTGCTCTGGTGAAAAGCAGCAGTTCCCCATGAATGCTGCGATCCTCATTTACACCAAGAAAGCATTCGGTCCAAGCTTTGAGAATAAAATGTTTAAAATTTATAAAACACTAATTAAATATGTATAGATACAGCTAGGTCTATAGATATGCAGATCTAATAATATCATAATTCTCCCATCATTTGTCCAGCGTAGGGCTACAAAGATGATGGAG
>NW_010171408.1:0-29795 GCF_000695765.1 Mesitornis unicolor
ATATATATATATATAATATAATATTATTCATATTCACCCACATGAGCTAAGGAAAGAGGAATCATTTGCCTACTCCTGGGGAGTCTTCAGATTAAAAATAAAACCACCCTCCACCCATATTCTAGAATAAAACAGGACACTGAGAATGAATAAAGATTCTACAATCAGTAGAGTGACTTAAACAGTAGGCTGTCAAGTCATATTTCATTTTACTTGATTTTCTGTAGATCAATTCCTGACATAAAGCTCAAATTACTAGACAGCGATGTTAGGAAAACCATCTTCTCTAACTTTGTTTTGACAAATGCTCTCAGTATGAAACATTCTTTTAAGATGTCTAGCAAATTAAGCCTTTCAAAAGGTGTAGAAATGAGGAGTCTCAGAATAAAATGCAACTTGCTTAACATCTTATATTTAGGTTTTAGACATTCCGCTTAAGCTAGTCAATGCAATTAAATAAGCATTTTCAATGAATAACTCATGTGACTTATTATGGGGGTTTCTTTTGAGTATACAAATAGCTTGGATGTTGCCATCTACCTTGTAGATCTCCAAAACTGGGTAAAATGAATGACATCTTGTTTCTAGTTCTAGTAGCTGGAGATGGTTTAAATGACTAGCATTTGTGCTTGTGGCCATGGAGATGGTTCAGTTGACTAGCACTTGTGCTTGTGGCCATGTATACCTGTGAGATTCCATGTTTTTGTTTACATAGAGTTTGTAGGGACATTAGTTCTTTGACTGATCTTCTGATCACAGACACTAAGTTCTGCTTTAGTAGTCTATGCAATTTTTTGTATTTCACTGACAGTTTTTTTGATTAATCTTCTGGAAATAAGTATGCAAACAAGTTTGTTTTTTTCCCCTAAAAAAAAAAAAGCTATACTAAAATTATGTTCACATTCTTGTATCCTAGCTACAATAAACTTGTGAGCAGAGAACTTAGAAATTATCAAGGAAACACTGGGAACAGAGCACTGTAAAAATATATATTGTTTTCTGAAATGTCTGAGGAATCCATTCCATTTTGAAAAAAAATAGACATATACTCATTGGGATATTTCTCTCTTCCAGCTGGGATCTCTGTCTGGATCTATGTATATTTAATTACTGCATGATAAATGGAAATTCTTGAGAGAAAACTCTGTCCCAGATTAGTCAAAAGTCATGGGACTGTTACATCTTCCTTAAGTGTAAAAATTAGGTACTGTAGTCACCTCATCAGAGGTGGCATTTTTAACCTATTTCTCCAGCATCTTTTGGAACTGCTCCAAATATTTATAAAATAGAAGAACCCTTTTTATGTCCTAGTTCTGTGCTCTCAAAGAACTTACTAGACATGATTTAATAGGATGATCTAATAAACCCCTCTAAGGTATATTAGACAGAAGAATGCTTTTTTTTTAATCTTACCTGGTTATTTTTGTGACTGAGGAGATGAATTTTTTTACACTGCCACTACTTATTAACTTCTGGAGATGCACAGATTACGTGCATTGACACTTCAAGAATTTTGTAATTTCTATTGAAAAAAAAATAAAAATAAATGGAACTAGCTGCTATTGACTATTTCCTTCTCAAAAGTTAGAGAGTAGATGAAAAGTTTTTGTTTTGTTTTATTTTGTTTTAAAGTTCAATGTATTTTAAGGATAGTTCTTTCTCACTTTTTTGTGGATTTACAAATTACAGTGAACTGTAACCAATAATGAAAGGAACTACTGGGTAACAGGTTACTGTTCACCTACAAAAGTTTACACTGAGGTTTTAATTTCATTTAGGAGAGAATCAGCTAACATGATATGATATTGCTATAAATTTCTGAGCACTTTTTTTGGTATTAATTCCAGGACAAATTACCAAAATAGTGTGATACTTGTATTTGCAACTAACAAACTCATAGATTGGTATTCCGTTAGCATATTTTTCTAACAACGATGGCATTAAACCACAATTAAGCAAGTATTTCTGGAAATATATTCTGTGATCTAGAACATTGGATTCACCTCTTTGTGTTGTTCTCCAAATCCATAGCAGAATGATCCAATTAGAAATTAAGTCAATATATGCAGGCTAGTACATCTGTCTCTTGAGTGACAAAACAGTTCATCTTTTTTTCATTCACAGGTCTCCTGTTTTATATTAAATAATTTCCCATCTCTTTGGACAATTGATTAAATGAGAGGAGACATAATTGCAAATATATTATGCTAGAATTCTTATTTTGGGAGCTACTACATCTTTAGCAATGAGGGCTGGGAAACATATATTTGATTTCTATCTATAGATACATCAGATAGCAAAATCAAGCCATGAATAAATTACAGGAGAATCTTTAGCTGTTAACATGGTACAATCATACATACAAAGTGAGGAAGTCTAGAAAATTTTAAGGTTATGATCCATAAATTTTTAAGAATTATTTTCTGAATTTGTATAGTAGGAAAATAAGTTAATAAATGGGAAAATACTTTGTAGCCTTTGCTCATAAAAATACTAAGTTCCACTTCAGGAGTAATGAATCCATAATGTTTAAGTAGTCTTTACCTTATTTAATGTCGTAGCTAGTTTGATAATCATACTTTCATATAAGAACTACCAGAATCTGGGTTTAGAATAGATATTTCTTCTAGAATATGGAGATATATATCTTTATTTAATTAAATATCGGATGCCTACCTGTTACTATTAAACTGTAATATTTAACCCAGCAACATGGGTTAAATATTCCAACTTTAGAAACAGAGTCTGCATAGGAGACTGAAATTATATTCTCCGTAACCTTATGTGACTGGCAAATTATGTACTAGATAAACACCAATATCCTTTAATGGGTCAAAGAAGAAGACTGTATCTATGTAAAGTGTATCTGCATCTTACCTTTTTTGGTTTTTCCTTGAATTCTGATTAATGAGGAGTTTACATGAACTCCTACCTGAACTAGAGGGATTAACCTGAAAGATCACTACAAAACTAAATGTAAATTTATATCTTAACTTGTGAAATATGAAACAAAGGTTACCTTTTATATTATAGCTAGAATGTAAAAGATGAGACTTCTAGTCATAGGATAAGCAATATCACTCTGCGCCCATATCACACAGCCTAGGAAGTTCCAAAGTAATAACAGATTCCTGGTTCACCAGCTAAGATCTATGCAGGAAAATTAATAAGAAAATGCCTTCGTTTCATCATGATGGCATCTGGGAGTTTTAGAACCCTCTAGTCCATTAGTCAGCTTTGTTAATGACTGTGCTCATTCTTTTAATCATGTGAAACACATTGACTGAGCTTCATTTAGCTCAAAGTGCCTTTCAGAAGCCTGAACAGAATCTGAGTGGTGTGAAACTTTATCTTTTATCACAGCAACATACATTTAGCTAACTACATTTGTGACTTATATGAAGATAAAATACATCCATAGTTTGTAAAAAACAAACAAAAAAAACCTGCCCATATTTAAGTATTAAAAATTGAAATTTGGGTGCCTAACTTGTTACCAAATTATCTATTTTACTTGTGTATTTCTAATCTATCTTCCTAGTGATAATTATGGAAAACTTACTGATTCCTACACTTTTTTGCATTATTCTTGCACAAATATTGTATTTACAAGATTATTTCAACTCCAGGGACAACTCTTTTTTTTGCCTACAAATCAAGAATTTCCAACATTGGATCTCAATAGCAGTCTTGTAGGACTGTTTTTTGATATCAGAGTGACTGCTTTATAATAAAAAAAATGAACAGGTTTTAACCTTTTCCAGAATTAATTTGACTAAGTTACGAGGATATCAAATCCTTGTACAAGACACAGAAGCATTTCTACAGAACATGCAATATTGTTAAAATATCATATCTCACTTTGTTCAAATATCCTATCTCCTTTTGTTCATTATGTCAGCACACTGTGATATATTATGATGAATTTCAACCCTGTATATGGAAACAATATAAAACAAGAATACCTAATATAAGCAGAATTATGACTTCTAACTTAAAAACATGATCCTGAAAAGCATTATTTCTGTCTAATTGTGGAAATATTTAGGCTGTGTACTTTCAGGAACTCCTTCATCATCTGAGATTTTTGCATTTGTAAATATCAACAATCTTTCAGGAGTTTAGCCAAAATTCAGTGCTGTCTGGATTTAAAAAAGACACTCTTCTGCTTTTTTTTCCTAATGTGTTTTATTCATAATGCATTCAAAGCAGGTCTGACACATACTAATGGTACTGGACTCTCTTATTAAGCAGTAATCAGTGATATTTCCTTTTTTCTTTGAACAGCAACAACAAAAAAAGCTATCAACCTTTCTACAAAATGCTTATAGAACTTACCCAAAACCAGCAGACCAGGAATCAATTCTTATTTTACTCTGTGAGTGTTCAAAACCAACATATCTCAGAAGTGCCCTACCTGTCAGGCAAAGTTTGTTGAATGTATATGAAAGCTCCCATACTTACAGAATTTCTGTTGTGGGTGAAAAAAACAAACAAACAAGAAAGAATTAAGAGATTTTGTCCCACATAGCTGCAGAATTATTCTGTGGGATTTTTTTCTATGTTTTTTTTTGTTTGTTTTTTTCTGTTTTGTTTTATTTTTAGGGGTTTTGGGTTTTGTTTTTATTTAATGTGAAAAAAATATTCATCCATTTTTTCTCACACACATGGTGCATTTTTAAAGTCATTCTGAACATATATTTTCAATGGACTAGTATAAGTAAATTAACTAGGTTAGTTTTCATAGAATCATAGTATCATGGAATGGTTTGTGTTGGAAGGGACCTTAAAGATCATCTAGTCCAACCCCCATGACATGGGCAGGGACACTTCACAATAGCTGTAGGAGTTAGGATAGCTTTTGAACATTAAATTCTCAGTATAAGAAATAAATGTAGTAAAATTCAAATGAGTGTTTTAAGTGTTCTGTATTTGTGATACGTATAGAATTTCTGTAGTCTCTGAAATATGGAAGTACAAAGCCCATCTACTCCTTTTCATTACACTTGTCTGAATTCTTGAATATCCACTCACGCTGATAACAGAGATAATTTTTTTTCTACCAAACGTAAAGTGGTTTTGAGTAAAACTACAGAAAATTATTTTCTAATCAGGCAGAAGATGACCACAATTATTTTAATGCATTTTCAATTAGAATATTTGGCTTTATGTGATATCATTCCTTAAGGAGAAAAATAGATAGTTGTTATGACAGTAACAAACAATAATGAGTTGGCTTTTTTTCTAAAACTTCACAAACTTTTTATTTGAATAGGCTCTTGTGTAGCTACTAGATTCATTTTAGGCATTTTCAGCCCATGATTCCCATGCATTTCACCCTGATGAGGATTTTCTTCTTTTAAGAGGGCTTCTTCAATCATTAACTACTTGGAAATTACCTACTTTGTGTGCATTGACTAATTAGGCCAGTTCCAATTCAGTCCACACTTAGGTAAATTACTTCAGAGACAGCTGGATCAAGCTACTGTGTTTGATCAGTGTTTGATGTGATTGTTCTGGTGTATTCACAAAAATACATAAAAACTGAAAGTCATTCTCCTCCACCAGGAAATTTGCAATAATAATTGAAATATTACTGTTCACATAAAATTGTAATCAACTTCTCATTCAACTCAGACTGTCTATGACTTTTGAGGCCATTTTACAATGATCACTTCAGCACAGGTTGCTTTCTTAAATCATGATTCTATCATCTTGTCTAAAATTTTGTACATTTGTCCTGGTTTTGCTCAGATAGTTATTTTCCATACAGTAGGTGATGAGATTTTTTTGCTTCTGTTTTCATTCTCATCAGCAGCTGTTTACATTTTTTCAAGGCTTGTTTTTCAGTCTCTACCTAAATATGTGTTCATAGTTTCATTTGTTTTGATTTGTTTGGTGGGTTGTTGTTTTTTTTTGTTTGTTTGGTTGGTTGGTTTTGTGTGTGTGTGGTTTTTTGTTTCGTTGGGTTTCTTTGGTTTTTTGTTTGTTTGTTGGGTTTGGGTTTGGGTTTGGGTTTGGGTTTGGGTTTTTTTGGGATTTTTTTTGGGATGACAGGTGACCCAGGACAGATGATCTGAGTCTGATCCAAACTATCCCATAAACATCCCACTCATTATAAATTGGGCAGTTTGCTGGGGATGACCCATCCTTTCTTCAATCTCTCCTTAAGTCCCTTTCTCTTCCCTTCTACTTCGTGAGAGTGGTCCATCTTGGATCCTGAGGCTTACCTCCTCTTGTCATGTTGTCATTGACATACAACCAGTGACTGCTGCTTGTGAGCTGTGTATAACTTTGATTGCTTTATTATCATTGTTACTATTCTTTTTGCAGTTCATTGGTATACTTATTATTTAAGTTGGGTTATTTGTAAGTATTAAATAGTCTTTATCTCAATTGATGAAGGTCATCAACCATGAGAAGACTCATTACCTTCACTTTATTCTTGAATTTGCTAATCTTCAGTGTTGCTGAGATGCCATTTTCTGGCTGTACTATTTTCTGAGGGGTTTATACCTTTTCTTGTCCATATTTTCTCTCTTTAATTCTTGATCTGAAAACTATTACCATCCTAATAATGTGTTTAAGCTTTTCATATGCTGCACAGCCTGAACTTTCTCACAGATCATCAACAATTTCATAAGTAAAACTGAGACAAAATCACTCAGTGGTGCTACCCAGAAACACTCCAGCCTGTGAAAATATTAAATTTTGTTCCAAACAGTTTTAAATACCTCCCACTATGCATACAGATGTCCACAGCATGACTGAAATTCCAAGATACAAAAATTCAACTTCCTCATGTTTAACTTTATAACAGTCCTACAATGTTACAGTCCTACAATGTTACAGTTTGATTACTTAAGTGTATGTGCGTATGTATAATTCCTTTCTATTGCCTGTTGGATGGTTCAGTAAACAGAATCAATAGATAAGATTCTCCTGTTATACACCAAACCTGTATATTTCTTAAATACTTCATACATAAATCTTGTTCCCACACTATTTATGTTATAAACTTCTGCAGTTCTGTCTCATAGAATGTATTGCGGCAATATCAGCTAATTAAATCCACTTATTACATATCATTACTATGTCTAAAGATATTTTATATGTTTGATTTGTTTACTATAAACTTCTGAAGAATAAACATGTTAGGAATCACAGAATCACAGAACATTAGGCATTGGAAGGGACCTCAAAAGATCATCTAGTCCAATCCCCTTGCTGGAGCAGGTACACCTAGAAGACGTTACACAGGAAGGCGTCCAGGCGGGTTTTGAATGTCTCCAGAGAAGGAGACTCCACAACCTCTCTGGGCAGCCTGGTCCAGTGCTCTGTCACCCTCACTGAGAAGAAGTTCCTTCTCAAATTTAACTGGAACCACCTGTGTTCCAGTTTGTGTCCATTACCCCTTGTCTTAACATTGTTTGTCTCCAAGAAGAGCCTGGTTCCATCCTCCTGACACTCACCCTTTAAATATTGATAAACATTAATGAGGTCTTCCCTCAGTCTCCTCTTCTGCAAACTAAAGAGACCCAGCTCCCTCAGCCGCTCCTCATAAGGGAGATGCTCCACTCCCTTGATCATCTTTGTAGCCCTACGCTGGACTCTCTCCAGCAGTTCCCTGTCCTTCTTGAACTGAGGGGCCCAGAACTGGACACAATATTCCAGGTGCGGTCTCACAGAGTAGAGGCAGAGTAAGAACCACAAAGAAACAATGTATTTCATTCATCAAACTTACGAAGCTGGAAGGTGCTATAGATAATTTTCAGAAAAAAGTTTGTATGACATTACATATATTGTTTTATTATTATTATTATATCCCTGTACCTATAACTGGTAAGTGAAATTTAGAAGAATACTAGAATTTCTAAAGAGATTGAAATCTTAGTGTCATTCTACAACTTTATTTTTTCTAATTTTTATTTTGAATATATTCTAATATTTTACCTCTTCATCCCTGGTCAAAGCATATCTCTCCCCAGAAAGTCCTTTCATCACCTTATATAGTATATCCTCAAGGAAACAGCAGTAATTTAGTGTAACATCAGTAGTTGTATGACTGCTAGAATGTTCCACTACAGATCTTTTGTACAAAAGATACAAAATACAGTGACAGAGAGAAAATTACATGAGGGAACATTGTACTGCATCTAATACTTTGTCTTTTTTCTGTGAAGTTACTAGGTCAATTTTCCAAGCAGGTGCTTTTATTGCAAGAAAGGCCAACAAGTTATGGTCTTTATTGATTACAAGCCCTTCAGAATGAATTCACAGAGTGTTTTATAGGAAATTACGGCCATGAACTTTGGTTAATTTTCAAAGGAATGGTTCTCCTTGAACACTGCAGAAATGCATTTTTCATTCTTAGAATAAGCAAAGAATGACAAGTTCAATACATCTCTCATTTGTCTAACAGAAACAAAGTTTAAGACACTTCCCTAAGGAATCTGATTTTAGTTTGCAGTGATAAAATATGAGAGATTTGGACTGAGATGGTCTCTCTTGCTCTTATTCAACTTGAGTAAGTAATTAATTGTTGTTTAACCAGAAGTCAATACAACAAAGATGAGATTTAAGTTCTTTCACGCACTATACTCCTTTCCCCACCATCTCCAGGTTCATTTAGGCTTCTGTGTTTGACTTGTGGTGTAGGTGTGTGTGTTTTAGTCTTCAAAGACATCTACACATAAGTTATAATGTGTGGCTTATATTGTTATTATAAACAGATTGCTGTGGCTTAGAAGGTGTAATAGGCCTAAAGCGCATACCACAGAAGCTGCTGGACTGTCACAGCAGTGATAAACACAGATTCATTTTCTGCTTTGAGAAAAATCAAGTAGCAGTCTAGATGATTTAAGACATTTGGGGAGAGATGAAACAAGTTTTCTACTTCTGAATCAAAATCTACAGATGTGTGTAATTGTAACTTCACGTGGTTAAATCTACGTACGCATCTCCATAAATATTCCTCTATGCCATTTTTTATAGGATACTATTCAGTAGACTCATTCCTGTGAAACACAGTCTAAGTGTACAACCACTGTCTAAGCATGTAAATGTTCACACTTCAATATTTAGAGAACTGAGGCAGCATGTACAGCATTAAGAACTATTCTGTTGAAGCTGAGATTTAGCTTTTAGGCAGTGTATTGCTAAACTGATCAAAATCTGTCCATTGGATCTGTCTCTAAGTTATCTGGTTTAGGGAAAGGATCAAGTTCCCATTTGTCTTCCTATAGTCTGAATACAGCAAATTAAATTCAGTGTAAAGCAACAGGGACTAATATTTACACAAACTCTATGTCTGTAATTCTCACAGCTACTGTAGACAGTGTATCTTTTTAAAGAAGTTAGAACTCTCTAAGGGATATCAAGTGGGTTGCAGGGGAAAACAACAAGAACAAAACAGCAGTCTGTTTCCCATTCCTGTGTGGTCAACACGTGATAAGCTGGAACTGTGTATTTGGAAAGGTAATGATATTAGCTTGGACTAGATGATCTTTTGAGGTCCCTTCCAATCCCTAACATTCTGTGATTTAAGTAGTCCGAAGTTATTTGATGGATGATTATAAAATGTAGCGCTAAAAAAGGAAAAATATTTTAAAAGTGTTGTTAGGAAAAAAGAAGGGGAGAACATTCACTGTTGTTACTTTATATTTGAAATTCTGTAGATTTTCTTGCTTGCAATTGTCACTCAGTGTTCTGTGTCTCTGATGGTTTCCTATTTGTGTCTTCTTCTGAGTCTATCCAAAGCACTTGTCTGTCTCTTGACCCTCAAGTCTATTCATGTCTGTCTGTTTTCCTATTGAAACTACTGTTTTCTAACACTATTCATGTCAGTGTTACTTGAATGAAACTGAAAATTAACAAAAGAATGCTGGAGAGTAGAGGAGGGGAAACAAGGGGAGAAAATGTTATCTGTAAGGAGTGAACACAGAAGCAATCTTTTACAAAGATTTAAGAATCTTTGTCTTTAGTTTGTTTCTTAAATAGTAACTTAAGTTTTTTGTTTCTAGAGGAATATATTTTTAACCAGAATTACTCCTTGACACTACTATGGTGTTTTATTAACAGATGATTTTACCAGTTTAACATGTTTTAAGTCTGTCCTTAATCAGCTGTAACAGCAGATACTCACAGATTTTACCCTAAATTAACAAAAACCCAAACATCTAAAAGGCTTTAGATAACAAATAATTTATTTCTCCTGTTTTACAGGTATTTGACTGAGAAAAAAGATTATGATGCTAGATTCAACCTTAAAGGAAAGACATTCTTCAACATATGAGTGGTCTTTTGTTTCCTTTTTAGAAGTCCGTTGTGGTTTTATAAATTCATCTGGAAATAAAGGTTTTCTTCCTGTAAGTAACACAATGGCATTCAAACTTGCTTTCAAATGCGGTGTGAAACACTGAGTAGGAAGAAATGGTAATATTTATCATAGGCAGTTGTAGTGTTTAGTTGATGAAGACTTCTCTTGTTCAGTCTAGTGCTATATACTTCAAGCAACACCAAGACTTTTTTTAATGGTATCTTTATTACGTAATTGTCCATTGTACTACATCTGATGTTAAAAGTTGGACTTTTTTGGGCAATGTTCTGAGATATCTTCATTTATTCAATTTATTGCAAAAGATGACAGAGAATTTCCATTTTTAAACCTCAACAATATACTCCTTAGTAGATGTCCATCAGTAAATATATACTTATGAGCACTTGAAAGATATGTCAGATTCAATAAGCATGAAATAGTTTAGTGGTGGAGTTGATAGTGCCAGGTTAAGAGTTTGACTGGATGATCTTAAAGGTCTTTTCCAACCTAAACAAATCTATGATTCTATGAAACCTATTTTGTTGCTTATTTCTGTTAAGAGCACTCTATCTATCTGAAGATGTTTTAATTTTGTTTTCTACATTCCTTCAAAAATAAAGTCAAATAGTTACTCACTTATAACTACACTCATCTTTAATACCCAGAAAAAAAATCAAAATATAGTTTATGCTGTCAGTAATTAAAACCTCTGCAAGCCAGATGGTGTCAACATATATCTACTAAGAGAAATAAGTTGTTGGCAATAATTACAGTTCAGAAGAATTCAATTATCGAGTGTCAATCATATTTTATTTATAAGTAGGAACTAGATAGATAAGCTGCTAGCTAGCTAGCTAGCTAGCTAAGAAAAGTATGATTTTCATCTCTACTGCCATTTATTTCTAATTTTTTATATTTTCAAGTGCTTTATAAATATTGAAGCCAAATCATATTTTGTGACATAAATCCTGTTACTGTTGAAACACATTTTAAGAATAATTCAATCATCACGCACAGTCAACCTGGGTTCAAAAAATGAAATTCATATTGAACTAATTTGACATTGTTCTATGATAAGATCACCCACCTAGTGGATGAAGTGAAGGTGGTGGACATAGTTTTTCTGGATTTTAGTAAGATTGTTCTGATCCAGGTGCAGGACTCTGCACTCACACTTGTTGAACCTCATGTGTTTTATCTGGGCCCACTTCTTCAGCTTGTCCAGGTCTCTCTGGATGGCATCCCTTCCCTCTGGCACATTAACGTCACCACCCAGCTTGGTATCGTCAGCGAACTTGCTGAGGGTGCACTCAATCCCACTGTCAGTATCAGTAATGAAGATATTAAACAGCACTGGTCCCGGTACAGACCCTTGAGGGACACCATGGTCACTGTCTTTCATCTGGACATCGAGCCATTGACAACAACTTACTAGACGCGACCATTCAGCCAATTCCTTATCCACTGAACAGTCCACTCATCAAATCCATACCTCTCCAATTTAGAGAGAAGGATGTTGTGAAGGACCGTGTCAAAGGCCTTGCAGAATTCCAGATAGATGACATCCATAGCTCTTCCCTTGTCTACTGATGCAGTTACCCTATTGTAGAAAGCCACTAGGTTAGTCAAGCAGGACTTGTCCCTAGTAAAACCATGCTGTCTGTCTCAAATCATTTCCCTGTCCTTCATATGCCTTAGTATAGCTTCTAGGAAGATCTGTTTGTGATGAAAAGAGACTCAACTGCAGAGTTCAAACTAACAATTTATTTGAACAACATGCGCAGATCTAGTACGTCACTATTGCAGGTTTCGTGGATACAATGAAGAAACATGCTATCACAGTTTTAAAAGGAAGACTACACTGTTACAACCACAAGAGATTCACAAATTGCGCTATCGTAACTACAATAGTCACAAAATGCACTATTACATCCCACAGGCAATACACAAGAGGCCTCAAACCACACACAAAACTCACTATTACTGCCCATAAGAAATTCATAACAACTCCCTGGCTACTCACAAAATTCACTATTATAATACAGAAGGTGATTCATGAAACACACTGTCAGAACTCACAAATAACTCAGAATGCCACACATGCGTTAGTCAATCATCTGCAACTACAAACTTAAAGCCTGCTAAATATTCACTTAGCCCTCCAGGTAAGGGCACCCACATAAGTTACCTTGGCCAGAATTCCAAGGGGGAAGGTTTTCATCACTCCATGACTGGACAAGTAGCTCCCAATTTCTAGCCTGAATCTTAGAGTTTTTAATCCCCTGGTGTACATGACAGCAGGCAGGACTGTGTCTGAGTGGATTAGACCACCTGGGGTGTTTGTCTTTAGCAGTGTTTCTCTTATTTTAGTTATTCATGGATGATGTTGCCTTCTGTATGCTCTATCTCTGGCATATCTTTGTATTGTTTAGTCCATTGGAGCCACACAGAAAACCTCAGCTTACCTTTGTCTTGCTTTTAGGCAACTAAATAGTGGTTTGACTGGGACTCAGGGAATATAAATTGTTGGGAATTTCAAGGCCCAACTCGTTTTTCAGTTCTTTGAATAATGCAGCACTGCCCTGTTTAGTTTTGTGCTTACTAGACAACTCAGGACTGAGCTATCAACACAGCTCCCCATGGGTCATCTCTGCAGAGACAGGGCCTCAAGGTAATCCAAGGCTGAGTTGGCACATATAAGCTACTGCCAACCACTACTATTTGGAGCATTCCTTTATGAAATGATTTATGTTTGCTCCCAGCTCTGAATTAAAGAATGTCTTGCTTTCTAACTCCTACGGAAAGGTCTTAGAAAGTTATTGATCCTATATTTCAGTAACATCTTCAGGACTCTGGAGTGCATCTTATCAGGTCCTGTGTATGTTCAGGATCCTCAGATGGTCTTGAACCTTATCTTCACTCACAGTGGGAGGAACTTTTCCTCCCTGGTCCCTGTCTTGTGGGCCATCAACTTGAGAGCTGTGAGGAGAGAGGTTGCCAGTGAAGACTGAGGCAAAAATGTTGTTAAGAACCTCAGCCTTCTCCTTTTTTGTTGTTACCAGTTTGCCACTGTTGCTCATCAGGGAGGTTACACATTCTTTAACCTTCCTTTTCTGGTTTACATACCTGAAGCCCTTGTTTTTCTTGGCATCCCTTGTCAAGTTCAGGTCCAGCCATGCCTTGGCCCTTCCTGACCTCATCCCTACATACCCAGGCAACATCCCTGTCCTCTTCCCAGGTTACCTATACCTGTTTCCGTTGCATATGTAGTTCCATTTTGTCTTTTAGTTCATGATCTGTTATGATTCACACATTCAAAGCAGAAAAAGAAACAACAAAATACTTCCTTTAGTCTTTTTTCTTGAGTGAAAATAACGTTTACTTCTAAAGGATACTCAGCTTCTTTACACTGTGATAGCAGATACTCTGTAAGTGGCTACCTTAGACTGAGAGGCCCAACACTTTCAAGTGTGACTGTCCATCTGACTTGTGATACTGATAACTGAATATCAGGAAAGACTTGGAAAGCTGTCACTCACTGCCTACTTTCCAAGACTTTCTGACTCTGAATTAAGAAGTAGATGAATGGCTTTTGGTACTTTTCTTTACCTAAAAGTTTCTGGTATGCTTAGTTATGTTGTTCAAAGGTATGCCTTATATTGCCTGAGATAAACCCCTATACCATCTGCTGAAAGATGGACATTTAGCCTTAGAATCTTCAGATAGTCAGATATCCCAATTTTTTTCCACTTACTTTGTGCAGAATTCAGGTAATTATATAGGTTGGACTTACATGGAAGCTTGAAATTTAGGACAATTGATGCCCATATCACTCAGATTCTAAACAGGCTACTTCTGGCTTTGATTTTCTTCTTATTTACCCATTTGTCAGATCCAGTCCATCACGTCCTATTGAGATCTTTTTTAGCCTTTAAATCTTCAGGACACCCCTAGTGTTGTTTTGGATGTTTCTGATTACCAGCAGGTTTCAGATTTCTTTTCTAGATCACTAAAATAAACTCTCTAAGTCTATACAGCTTTTTTTTTTCTTTTCTTTTTCCCAATGATAGGGATGGTTATCTTCTTTGTAACTCCATAATCATTTGACAACTAAAACTAAACCCCATTAAAAGGTCAGATATTGATAAGGAGTTCTAGGGGCATAGGTTAACATTTTAAAATAGTGTATCTTATTATTCTTACTCCGTTCTAGGAATTAAAATAATTCACTAGCTTTTCCTTGATAGACTGTTAGAGATACATCACAGATCAGAAAGTTTTGGAAAAATTCTTATCTAAATCCCATACAACTCAGAATATCAGTGATTGTGATAGATGTGAGATAAAGCCAACCACATTACAGCTAAAGCTGTACCTATTATTATTTGCCTATTATTTTTTTCAAAATTTAAAGTAGATTCCAAGCTTTCTTAAAACTGTTTCTCTGAAAGAATATTGCCATATTTTGCTGTATTTCAGATTAGTTACAAAATTTCCAGCAATTCAATGTCAATATTTTTATGATTTGTTATTCAAGATGCATCCTTCAAAGTATGAGCAATGTGTACATAAGATCATTTAGTGTTTTTTTCTTGTATAGCCTTATGAATTACTCTCATTACGTATGAGTGATTACTGTATGTTTTACTCATTTCAGAAAAAGATGGGCAAATGTGATAATTAAAGATTACAGGATATGTTACTATACTGGTGGGCAAATATGTTCAGTACACTACATTAGCTGGCTTAATAGTGAGTGAGATCACTGGATTAAATTCATATTTTTTCAATATCCTATGAGGATATTTGGACAAGGCACAGATATAGATATTCAAGTTCAGAAGCAAGCATAACAAAAATTATCTTCTTTATTCCTTAGGTTTCTAGAACATATCTTTACATTAAAATGTACTGTATTACATTTAGTGCTCTCTCACTACTAAATTGTTACTAAGTAAGCTGTAACTGATAAACTGTTCTTATCTCAAAAGTGATGCTAAGCAAGGCACAACATTTTAAGGAAAATCTATGTTGGTATGTTTTCAAAAGATCCTTTATAAAATCTTGTCTGGCTGCTACCTAGCTGTAACAAGTGGCATGGTAGTAAACATATTCTTTCCCATTTTAAAGGAACAAAAGACTGCCAGTTTTCATTTATGGTTTTCACACCTTTCATTTCAACTATTCCAATTCTTTATCAAGTTACTATTTAAATTATTCGTGCTGCTGTGTTTCCTAGTGCTTCATAAGGTAGGATATAGAAGGAGACAATTCCAGAAAGAATTTTTCAAGTTTTATGGAAAAGTCAAATTCTCATATATCTCCATAATTGAGGGTCACTTCTTCCTGTCAGCAGAATAACCATCTGATGACAGAAAGTAATGAATATATAATCTTCTAAGCTGTGGTTATTCTGTATATCAAATAATTTTTCAGTACCCAGATGACTTGTCAGGTTACCAGTTCACTCTATTGATGTTGAAGTTGTGGGAAAGGAAAAGAAAATAAATGTATAAATAAAAAGGAAAAAAGATTTTGCCTCCAAACACCAATACAAGGAATTGTAATGAGATAATCAAGAGCAAATTGCATTTGCTAAAATATTGCTAGGGAGATGAGTTCAGAGCCAATTGTTTAACTCCTTTCCCAGAACACTTTGATTGAATTATTTGATCAGCCAGTTACAAATGTCAAAAAACAATGCTACTTTGGGTTCTTGGCAGACTATGACTGTTTTTTCATTCTTGGGATGCACATTCAAACTAAAAAGGGGGAAAAAATGTGTTTGTTTGAATGCATTGCTGTTTTGATACTTTAAGACAGGGAAAAAAACCTTAATTTTTAAAATATTTTTTGAGATACAACAATCGCTTCCCTCCCTTCCCTGGTGTGTGACCCAACACAGGCAGGACACAGGAACAACCACAAAACTACAGATGAAATGCAACAAGTAAATTTATTTTGATTACCTTGTGAAGCAGGGGAATCCCCAAAGCAACACAGAAGTGGGAATGCAGTCATCACCAAGCTCAGTCCTTGCTACAGCATCACAGAATCTGCTGTTTTCACCTGTGTATTAGGCATTAACACAGCTGTAGTTTTCCACTGTGCTTTGATCTTTCCCACAGCAGGGCAGGAATTTCATATATGTTCGATACGGTGCCTCTTACTGTATCACAGGTCTATGTTATCTAAACATAGATGTTCTACATGTCAGGCAAACAAGACTAAAAAATTATTAGTATGATGTATATGTTTTTCTACACCCTGGCTGCAAGTCACTTGAGCATGTTTACAATCCTTCTCACCATTCTTCCATTATTTTCCTTCACCAGAATTCTACCTCAGCCAGAAAGCATGCAAGCTAAGACATAAACGACCACCTTTTCCACTGTTTGAGCAAACTGTTCTGGTGGAGACTTTTCCATACCCAGGCAAAATTTTTAATAATAACTTGGTGGTTTGGAAATACGTTGAGATAAAAATATTAATTTCAAGAAATTTTAATATTTCGATAAGCTCACATTTCCTTTCTGTGTATTCATTGGGTGAGATGTATAGTAGGAAACTACTGCCTTAGCAAGTTCCTTCCATTAAAAATTTTGAAAGATAATAGTGATCTGTACCCCAGTATTTCAGATTAAATGTGTAATTTTCTTGTCTGGTTTACAGTTAGGTTCTCCAAACAAAAATCTCTGAATACCTCAACAGTGTTAGTTTCCTCATTATTTCTTGTTCAAATTGTAACTCAGCTTTGTAACTTTGTGAGATTCTGTTAATTTGCTGAATGATTCTCATGACTGTATAAGGAGAATACATACAGAAAAGGGACAAGAGACAAAAAAACCTGAATACCACAGCATTTAGTGTATTATGAGCTCTTTTTCGATTTAATCTTGGATATTATTATTTAGCAAGTTCTATTTAGCAAGATTCACACCTTGTGAATTTTCACCAGTGTTTCAGAGTATGCTGATCTGATATCACTGGTGCTGTTTTTCTGTTTTGTTTTGGTTTAATTTGCCATGGGCTTTTATAAAGCTAAATTCTGTTAATTCATAATTAAAGTCTTACGTCAAATAAAAAAATAGCTTTAGTCTACTAAAGTAGTATATCAACTAGTAATAGTACTTCTTTAGTAGACTATACTTTAATAGTATATCTACTACTTTCACCCAGATCAAATGTTCAAAAAATTATTGCATATCTATGTACTCAAGTCTTGGCATTGTATCCTTGCTTCTGTTAGATGTTGTTTAAACAGATATGTATTTGAGATATATGAATACAAATTTCTCCTGGTTTTCTTTGAAAGAACAAAGCCTTGTATATGATATTTTGAAAATACTTCTTTTCCAGAAGTCAGAATTGTGTAATAAAATAGAGTTCAATTAGTTTGCCCTTATTTTCACAAGGTAATTTATGTGATGGTACCATAATTTTGATAAGCATTCTGGCAGGAACTGAAAGTTTCGCACCCTCACAGACTTTCCTGTCAACATGCTTAGATTTCAAAGTATCTGACAGCATCAAGCATTAGTTCATAAACACATAGCAATTCAGAATGTTTAATATTGATTAGATGAGCAAAGTGACATTCATCTACCAAGATGCTGTCTAAAATTTAGGCATATAATGTGAGCTATTTATCTAGATGTCCTCTACAGTCAGTGGAAAGGGGCATCTTGCAAAAGATAACATTAACTCTAAACATAAGTGACAAAGAGAGGAGGGTTGAATCACTTCCTACAGGTGGTTCTGTATGGTATGCACTTCCAGTGCAACTTCTATATAACTACATATAGGTAAAATTAATCACACTTAATTATATCTTATATCCTCATTATATACAGTAAAGATGAATACTGCAATTATTTGACTAAACAGATAAAAGTATCTTTCCAGATATATATTTCCACAACATTTTTCTCTGCACAAGGGGATGGGGGGAACGCAAACCCTGGGATTCTTTGGGATAGGTGACCTAGGACTGACGATCCAAGTGTGATCCAAGCTGACCAGTAAAGATGTATTCTATCCCATAAACATCACACTCATTATAAATTGAGCAGTTTGCAATGGACGACCCCTTTCTTCGATCCTTTACATTCTACTTCATGACGGCAGCCTGTCTCAGTTACTGAGGCTTACGTTTCCCCCACTGCGTTTTTGTTGGCATACAGCCAGTGGCTGCTCTTTTTGAGCTGAGCATAATTTTGATTGCTTAATCATCATTGTTCCTATTTTTGTTACAATTAATTTTCATTATTATTATTTCAATTTGGTTTATTTTAATTATTGAATAGCTTTTAACTCAACTGACGAGTTCATTACTTTCACTTTCCCAATTCTGTCCCCGACTGGGGAGGAGGGAGGCGCAGTGTGTGGACTGCATTGTATTTAGTTATTTGCAGGGTTAAACCGTGACATGTGGAAAAAAGCCAAATTGCATGCAACCAGGAATGGATTCCAATGTCTTTCTCAAGTTATAGAGAACACAGTCCCTATTATATGCTTCTACCTGGGAGGATTCATCTGGAGATAAATTAATATTGATTATACTAATGGACTTCAGAATGAAGAGAAGTTTATTCAGCTTCAGGTGTGCAACCTGCATCATGAAATATGAAGATAATGTTCTGATTAGGAACTGCAGAAATTGTTCCTAAACCAATGGTATACTTTGATGCTTAGCATTTTTTGCCACTTTCATCTCAGAAATAAACCAGAATATGCAAACAGATTTTTTTTCAAGCATCTGGGATTCCCAAATTTTAAGTCACATTGAGTTTTATACTAGATGATAGGAATTTTTTCATCTATTGCATAAAATGTTAACACAAGGTTTTACCTCTCCTAACAAAATCTATCTTCATGATACCTGCACCTACTGGTTCTAAGTGATGATCTACTCAGTTTCTAGATCTAATTCCTATACCAATGAAGTCACTGTGACTTGCATTTTGCATTTCCTTGGCTAACTTACTATTAACATGCTAAACATACTCTCACTTTTTTCCTCACTGCCTGTGCAGAGTTTTTTACCCTTTCTTAAATACATTTTCCCCAAGGTGCCATTGTCTTGGCTAAGAGGCTCAGCTGTGCCCTGAGGTAGATCCATTGGATGACAATGTGTCTGTTCATGTTGAAAGTGAGCTTCTTGCATTAGAAACTGATTTTACAGAATAGAGCTTTCCATTTTAAGCCACGTTTCCATCATACTATTTGGAAAATGTTTATCAGGCCTCTGATGTTTTCTTAGTTTATTTCACCTGGATTGGTTTCAGAATTCTTACAGAATATTGCAAGCATTTTGATAGCCTTTTTAGGTTGCAGTAAGCCATATTTTTTAACCTTTATAATAATTATGGTAATGCACAGACTTTGAAAAGCAATATTGTAGCAACTTTCATTTGACATTTCTACAACTACATCCCCAGACAAGAATAAAATATTGAACTATGTTATAAAAATAAACCCACCCCTTCCCAGACATTCTGAATGGAGAGACAACAGTTAAATTCTAACCTGGTATATTATGCAATTATGATTGAAGTTGCTTAGTGTTGAAAATTACTTTGAAATGTTATATTTTCAGATATTTATTTAGAAAATGCTGAAGTTCAGTTTAGGTAAGCATACATAAAAATCAAACACCTTTGAAGATATAATTTACTGTGCACTTTAATTTGTGAAATCACCAGACATTCCATTCATGCTTGTGTTCATATCCTCACAGAAATTAATGACTTTAAACATAGAAAAGAAAATGTATAAATATTATTGTACAGTTACTTTATACAATATTTTGAATTATGAAGCCATAAGCTGTACAGCCAAATATCAACATAAAACATACACTTATTTGTTTATCTAAAAAAAGAACACCACTAATGTGTATGTAGAAAATCACTTACAAAATAGACCTGGCAGACCCCTTCCAGAAAAAATTTTGGATAGATGAATTCATGACAATTAAAGAAGAGCAAAAAAGGTAATATTATCTTTTGTTAATATATTGGATTTAATTTACCCTATTAAAAAGATTATTAGTAAAAATAAATGCACATACTTTATAACTTACATTATTTTAACCAGTTTCTGATTTTATATTCCTTTAACAGATGCATATATAAAACTTCTAATTGAAGACTGTAGAAAACATTAAAATGCTGGTAAATAATCCTTGCATACATGGCAATGTGTTTTTAATATTGCATCAATCAGTAAAACCATACAAATATAATCCCAGGTAAGATTAATTCTCTTTTGCTGTAAGAAAAAAATTTTGAAGGGTTAGTTCCTATACTTTAAAATGCCATTTTACAGCATATTTTAATTTCCATGATGAAAGGTAGACAAACATTAATAACCACTATTCTTGAGTCATACCTTTGAAGTGAAGAAATGAAAGAGACCACAGAGAAGAAAGGTGACTTTTTTCTTTTTGCAGACCCACAGAACAATATTCTAAATACATCTAAAATTAGACAAAAAGGTTACATATTTTTGTATTATTAGACTTATAAGTAAGATAGGAAAGACACTTAAAAAACGCCAGAGAAAAATTAATACTTTTAGAACTGAGAAAGTCAACAGTGGACTTTAAAAAAAAACAAACTCCTGTATGGTAAGGCATACCTTATGCATACGTAAACTTTGTATTTCTTAGGTGTCTTGAAAAAATGAAAGAGGAATTTAAAATTTGCCTAGAGAATATTCCAAATAATACTGTCCACTACATATTCATAGACAGAAAAATGGTATCACAAAACTTACTTAGCTCTACAAAACCTAAAAAATCTTGCTAGGAAATATCTAATGGCCTAATGCATAAATCATTTTGATGTACAGATTAACAAGATCTTGAATAGTCTAGACTTAAAAACTAAAATATTTAACAAATGCTTATTGAAAATTTATTCAGAAATCAATATAAATAGATAAAATGAGTACACATGGCTGAAAAACTTAGTTTTTAATGTAGTGAACATTATTTAATTGTATCCACTTAGTCATTTCTCAGGATAAACATTCCAGGTAGTAAATCTTACTTAAATTTGCCAGTTACAATTAATATTTTTAATAAATATAAGTTTGTACCATTGCCACTAACTGAGCACTGTTAAATTGTTGAAAGCCCTGGGACTTCCCATATCATCCAACATCCAGATGTTTGAAGCCTTTATCATTCCACGCCTAGGCTCCTATAATCAGCATCATTATTCTAGGGTTATAGATAGGTCATTCTACACAGCCTAACTACTAGTTTTTTGCATTTAGATGAAAGTTATTAACAAGAGGTGTTAGTGTACCCAATTATAGAAAGCTAAGCAGAAATTAGAAAAATTGTGTTTTACCTGCCTGGTCATTAGGCAGCTGTTGCAACTAAGGAAGTTAAAACAAATAGCAAACAAGCCAACACAAGTTCAGAAAGAGTTTGGCATATCCAGGACTCTAAATCCTGTCAATTGCTACTAGCTGTGACAGTATTATACTTATCAGACTATAGCGCTACACTCTGAACTGCTTCCTTATACTCTGTGACAGCCTCTTCCATCATATGTCTGATGTGGTTGCTTATGAATTACAGTTAATTCTGGTATACAGCATTACACTTCTTGGTTTTATATAATTTTTTATAGAGATGTGGATGTTATATTTTTGCATCTTAACTTTTAGAGCAATAACATATTTTTTTTTCATAAATTATTAATTATATCAGGCAGGATGCTAATTTTCATTTCTGAAGGATATATGGATGAGATATAGTCAGTTTACATTCACAAGGAAGCCATGCTACCGTAAAATGTCGTTGAAGTACTCTGAAACATGTCAGGTATTTTTTCTTAAATGATCTGTCTTGGGAGACTTAATCTGCCACAATTGTTTAACATAACTGACTATGATGCTTCCAAGAATAAATCCATGTTGTTTTCTAACCCTAAGAAATACTAAGAATTGCCAGCAATGAGTAAAATTGTGATGAGAAACTAAATTAAATCAGAATGGATGTGCACCAGTCATTTTTGATGCTAAATAAAAACATGATTGCTATTAAGTTTCAAGGACTGCTACATATTTTTGCTGTTTTTTATATCTGACAACAGTAGATGATTTTACATGAAAGGGGTTGCTGCTAGTTTAGAACAATAATAGTAGGACTTCAAGAGATCTGGAAAACAGTTTGTGAATCTGTAATTTTACCTAACCAGTTTTGGAAACTGGCCTATATATATCTCATATGTTCTAGATGTAACTCTGTAAAAAGAGGTGCAAGAAAGAGAGAGCTGTTCTCACACTTTTTTGATGTTTAGATTATTCATTAGATACCTAAACTGATACATATATATAGATCATATATACTACCTAAAAAACATAGATACTTATAAAAGATACTTACATAAAATGAAAGAGAGAATGAGAGAAGTAAGAAGTGGAAGGGAAGAAAAAAAAACATAAAGATGATAAAATCACCGTAACAGTAAATTCAGTATATGGATCTCTCTTGAGTTTAGCTGAAATTTGCTTACTTAGTTGATATGTTTTAATTGTTGTTACTGAATCTATTCTTTCTGACCCAAGATGTCATATCGCTATGTGGCTGAATCTCTGCTTGCTAAGTTATTCTGGCATTAATCATATTTATTGTTTGCAGGACCACAATTCTCTTATTTATGGACATTACCTTTGGGAATACAGATCACTTATCTAACAGCAGAATCTACAGCTGCTCTTGCTGACTTCAATTTGAGTCTTACTTCCTCAACAGAGGTCATATAGAAGCAACTGAAGTTAATTTTATGAGACATCTGTTGTATTTGCAGTTATACTCATTCTTCAACATTGCCCTTTAAAGGAGCAGTTGCTAAAAGAAAATCAGGCACCTTAAGATAGAAGGAAAACAAATGAAAGCAAGTATCAGAAGTTATCTGATGATTACTGTTGAACATGAAGAAGTAGGAAATTATTTTAAATTAAAAAAAAACCAGACATAATTTAAGGGCTGGAATATATAGCAAAATGTGAAAAGCACAACTTAGAAGCATTTTACACTTGTAAATCTGGAAGAATTCACTGATTGTTAATATGTTGCAATACTGTAACACAGATGTTGTCAAATATCAAAATGATACTTATAGAACAAGGTTTTTTTCCAAAATTCCCACATAGTTTCAGGTTATATTAGGAGACTGTAAATTTATATTTGGAAAATAAAATAAATAAACTGCTGAATATTTAGAAGAGTGTTGGTTTCATTTTGGTTTGGTTTTGAGGTTTTTTTCCCCCATTAGCTAACATGATGACTTTTCCTTCACAGTAACTGCTACAAATAAAGAAATAGACAGGAAGAAGATGTATATAAAAATTTATGAAGAAAATAATCCTTCTGAATGTAAGTAACTACATACACAGTGTGTTATTTCTTTCTGTTAAAATGTAGATGTCTGATTTGAGTTAGTAAGCCTAGACAATCTATATAGTCAATAGACATTTCTCAATGCAATTTTATCTCACTCTGAAGTACTGTGTTTATTAAAATAACCCATACACCAGAATTGCCCACTTCTGTTAAGTGCAAATCCTTAAGATAACAATCCCATCCAAAATTTTTTCAATTCCTTATATGTAAAAGATAGCAAACTGACATTCTGATCGTGGAGTTGTAGGAGTTGAGGAATAATATATATGGTCCCAGAAGACGGACACAGACAGACAAACAGCTGGGTGTGTTGCGGTATTGTCTCAAGGATTTAAAGAATTAGTTACCTCAATTTTTTAAGATTTTTTTTTTCCTAAGGGCTATTTACACAGTACTTCTTAAGCTGTTTACACTTTGCTATGTCTATTTTTTCTCTTATGCAAGTTACTCCCCTCTGTTTTAACAGAGCTGCACTCCAAGATTACTTAATGTTTCTATTTAGAAACTTCTTCCTTTCTCTTTCCCCATGTCATTTTTCCCCATGTATTCTTGTCCCAGTTTGACACATACAAATGTCTATGCATTGAAATGTTTTTCTTTCTCTCTTTTTTTTTTATTTTCCTCTGGAATGCTTCAGAAGGTGAACAAAACCCACATGGCTGTCTAAAGAAACAGTCTCCTGGGAGATATATGGATGGTTTTTCTGAAGGTACCTATGGAAATACCATTAAACTTCAGAAACATTATTTGCTATATCCACAAAGTATTCTCTGTGGGTAAGTAGTGCCAGATACTGATTGTGTCGTCTTGTTTCTCCTAAAACTCCCATATGGACCAGGCCAACTGGCAAATGAGCCTGGATCCAGCTCCTTTTTTTCAGTCTTATTTATCACACAATCAGAATTTTCCTGTGAGTATAAATAGCCAAAAATCTGGATTAGTACATCTTTAATCAAGTGTCACATCCCCACTGCCACTCAGATTGGTTTTGCAACTCTTACTCCTTTCGCACATCACTTCTTTCCTCCCTCCAAGTATTATGTCCTTGTCAATACACTAAGATCATATTGTGCTTTTAATTCTATTGGGTGTCTTTTTAAAATTTGATTAGGTATCTTTCACAACAATGTATTTTTTTTCTGATTTGAGATATATACATGCATTTATGCAAGATACACTTTTGTAAACTTATTTAATGAGTGCTCTTTTTACTGCTTTTTTTTTGCTAGTATGCTTATTTATAGAATGACAGAAAGCACACATATCCTTTTTAAAATCAATTAGAATAATAGAATCATAGAATGGTTTTGGTTGGAAAAGACCTTTAAGATCATTGAGTCCAACCATCGATCCTACTCTACTGAATCTGTTACTAGACCATGTCACTGAGCATGATAGATACTCATCTTTTAAATACCACCAGGGATGGTAACTCAATCACCTTCTTGGGAAGTCTGTTCCAAAGTTTGACAACCCTGTCAGTAAAGAAATTCCTCCTAATGTCCAACTCAAACCTCCCCTGGTGCAACTTGAGGCCATTAATATCCTATTTCCTTTCAGGACGACTGTCCAATATTATTTTAGGACATTTTGGGTTTCTACTTTATGGAGAAATCAGTTGAGGCAGGGAATCTGCCTCAGTATCCTTCTACTATTATTTGTAGCTTTTGATACTCATGTAGTGATGTTACTCGATACATTTCTTGCAACTTTTTCTGTGCATTGCACATTGTCTCAGACTCTGTTGATGCTTTTGGTTTGGTTCGTTTTGGTTTGGTTTTACTGTTACATATTGCATACAGCTCTGTCTCATCATTTTCACCGGACTGTGACTGTGACATCTGTATGCATTTCTGCTTCTTTTTGTCTAGCATTTTGGATTCTCTGTGATACTCAAAGTGTCAAAATATTCTCACTCTCACATAAATTTCAACCTGTACCAGGCTACATAATATCGGTCTGGCAGATAATTTATTTTTTATATTTTAATCAAAGACTGTTGTAACAATTTTATGCTTTTATAAAGATTTTAATCAGTATCACAAAATTGCATTACTGTCTTTTAAGGCTTTGATCAGTTGCAAAATCTATGTTTTTATCTTTCCTGTACCTAAAACTTTGAAAAAAATAAAATTAAAATTAGACACTTACTCTTTTTCCACAAAATGAAGAACTCTGAAATTGGAATATGGTTTCATAGTTAGCATATTAGATTAACTGTAACCTTTCTGTCAGAAATAACAGGAACAGCTAAGCTTTCTTTGTAGATACCCACTGTTTTAAGCCAGAGAATAAAGTACTGTTTTGCCTAGGTCTAATTGTCATGTTCTAGTTCTCCTTCATATTTATTTTACCTTTAGATGTTAGCTAAGCTTCAATGTAAATTTTCTAGATAATATTACTTTTGTTTTCACATCTTGCTCAGGCATCATTCTGAGTTCCATATTTGCAAAACAATGTTGCTAAGAAGGAACATTTTAAACTTACAGGTGTGAGATTTGTCCTCCAGAGCCAGATGTTGTTTTGGTTTTGGGGGATTTTTTTTAGATTCAGACGTATGAAATTCTAAATGGAGCTGTTCAAAATTGAAGCTATCAACTATAGTGCACTGCTTAATTATTCAGTTATGTGATCAAGATCTATATTTTGGACAATCTTAAGTTTTAGACATCATCTACACTAAGAAACATATGATTTGAGTATATAGTAACTGCATTTCGTATGTTTATCCAGCATTACACATGAACAGTTCTGGTTGAAGGGTTTCCACATCCTGAGGATGCATTCTTATCTCCAGCTTGCATCCACATATCCCACTTGCACCCGCATTTCCCATTTGCCAAAAAAGTACTTTAAATACCAGGAGATCCAGCGCTACAAATTAAATGTTTTTGCATTATTCATATATTTAAGTTTATATCAACCTACTTGTTGGCAACAAAAAAAAATTAAAAATATGTGTGCTGTACAAACAGGAGATGATCATATATGAATTATGACTATGACTATTTCACTGAGACTTCCTGCATGAAGGAAATGTTAAGTGCACTTATTTTAGGTCTTCTTGAGTTTAACATTTAGCATAATACATTTCTTTGCCACTGTGACAGAGAACATAATACTGTTCTGAGTCAATCAATGGTCCATCTAGCTAAGTAAATTACAAGTTATATTGGGAAGGATGTAAGAAAGGGGCAAGCACAAAAGATATTTTTTCTAATAATTTACGGAGGTTGTATTAAAGTGAAGTTTCATAATTACTTCATAATTACTGTAGAATTACTCCAATAACTGTGCTTATGATGAGATAGCCCAACTTCTTGTATCATAGGAAGAAGAATTGATGGGTAGACTGTGTATTCAAATCTGGGTCTCATGCATATCTGGGAAGAGGGAAACAGATGAGTCTCAAATACAAAATGCTCTGAATTTCAGAGGGAAAATTACAACTGAAATGTTTCCCATTCCAATTTTATTCAAACTCCAGAATACATGTTCTCCTAATTGACCATCACCAGTTATAAAGCATGTCTAAGAACTGTACAGTTTTTCTTTATATTTTCCTATTCTATTTTATAGTGTAGTTAAACTTCTGGACTATCATAGACTCACCATTTTCTTTTCTTTTTATTATCAACTTCTCTTCCCATGCCTTTCCCAATTTGTCAAACTTCTAATACAAATAAATGAAGAAAACTATATCTCTTTTTTCATATACATAAGTAACAGCAATCACAGTCATTCATATGAAAATTTCATTGCTGTTCCTGCATTCAATGCAGTCCATCTCTCCTTTGTCTCTCTCACAAAATGCTGCCAGCATTTTAAAGATCTCTGTCAAGCTTCTCCAATTTTTGCTTTCTGACTTTCCCTTTTTTCCTTCATTAACAATCTACTCTGCTTATATTCTCCCATCTACACTTACCATTGCAGGTATTAGAAGCTTTGTAGATACTGCCATTTGGAACAACCTTTCTTTGCTCTCTGCTTCATCAGCTTGCCATCTCATTTTACATTTCAAAAATATATTTTCTCCCTTGACTGTTCTTCCTAGTTTTTATCTCCCTCTAACATTATTCTTCTCTTTAGATTTATTAAACAACTCTGAAAAACTGGATACTGTGTGTATGAAGAGATTCATAATATTATAACACAAAAGTTCAGAAGGATTTGTAACACTATCACAGGATTTGTTTGTTTTAATTACACATATAGTTTTGATGTGCTAAAATATAAGGCAACTGAAGAAAAACAATACAGACATTATGGTCGCAGTTCAGTTGCCCATGTATTTCTTACCAAATGTCATTTGAGACGTCCACTTCAGAAAGGTTTCTGTCTCCCACAGTCATATCTGCCAACTGTCTCTGAAACATTCAGATAACCTAAGTTGTTTCAAAAATACTGTGTTCAGGCAGCCGAACTGATTTATAACTGCCTAATAAGATTGAACTGATTTGCTCCATAGATATCTTTGACTATACCAAATAGATCCACAGTAACAAAAATTAAAGTCAAGACTCCTACTTCATGTGAAAACCTCCAGATGTAAGCTTCTAACTAGAAGTAAATCTGGACCTGAGTCGGACCAATAAAACAGCTTGTGTGCTTAAAAATTATTTGCAATTTTGAGAAAGGAAATTCAGAAATACAAAGGAATGGTGTGATGTAACTCTATAGCTAAAAGATGGCCTTGGCTCATTTTCCAATATTTAGTTATCTGATGACTTTTCCAATATTGTTGTTAAGGCCTGACCTCCAGCTGGTGCTGTGTCAGGATACGTATCTCTCCTGTGTTCTCATCTGTCTGACATACAGATTTCTTAGGCTAAAGAACTTTAAATTATTTCTGGATGCTTATCTGTGTTTATAAACCAATTGTGACTGCCTTTAAGCATTTAATTTTGATGTCAAAGATAGGAGATCAGCCTCCTTTGGCTCACTTTTAGACGCAAGAGAAATGTATTTAAGTACTTATATAGTTTCTGCCTGAGATATGAACCTCTGGAACTTAAGAGAGTGCTAGGGTAGAAATATTACTAAAAATATGTCCTGTTCAGTAGTTTTAAAAATAGAAATTTCATGCTGGAAGAAGGAAAGGTAACCTTTGCATTTTTTAATTTAGGCTTAAGTGTTAGAGAGAGTGTGCTGGTTTTGAATGGGGTAGAGTTAATTTTCTCCTTAGCAGCTAATCAGCACAGAATCACAGAATCACAGAACGTTAGGGATTGGAAGGGACCTCAAAAGATCATCTAGTCCAATCCCCCTGCCGGAGCAGGAACACCTAGATGACATTACACAGGAAGGCGTCCAGGCGGGTTTTGAATGTCTCCAGAGAGGGAGACTCCACAACCTCTCTGGGCAGCCTGTTCCAGTGCTCTGTCACCCTCACCGAGAAGAAGTTTCTTCTCAAATTTAAGTGGAACCTCCTATGTTCCAGTTTGTGTCCATTACCCCTTGTCTTAACATTGTTTGTCACCGAGAAGAGCCTGGCTCCATCCTCGTGACACTCACCCTTTAAATATTGATAAACATGAATGAGGTCTCCCCTCAGTCTCCTCTTCTGCAAACTAAAGAGACCCAGCTCCCTCAGCTGCTCCTCATAAGGGAGATGTTCCACTCCCTTGATCATCTTTGTAGCCCTACGCTGGACACTCTCCAGCAGTTCCCTGTCCTTCTTGAACTGAGGGGCCCAGAACTGGACGCAATATTCCAGATGTGGTCTCACCAGGAGATAATGTGGATATGTGCTAGATTTGTGAGCAAAACAGTGTTGATAACACAGGGATATTTTAGCAGTGCTTACTCAGAGCCGAGATCTTTTCTGATTCTCACACCACCCACCAGCGAGTAGGCTGGGAGTATACAAAAAGTTGGAAGGGGATGCAGCTGGGACAGCTCACCCCAGTTGACCAAAGTGATATCTCATACTATATGATGTCATACTGACTCCGTTTAAGGGTCAGAGAGAGAGAGAGAGCAGAAGCTACATTCTGTATCCTCTTTACGAGGATATCTTCTCTTCAGACCGGTTATGAGACGCTCCAACAGCAT
>NW_010171408.1:30153-30420 GCF_000695765.1 Mesitornis unicolor
ACCGGCACGAAAACGGGGGCCAGATCTTTGACCAGAACCAGGACCGGGGATGGGACCGGCGCTGGGGCTGAGACCGGGACCGGGGCCAGGGCCAGATTTGGGGCAGGGGACAGGACCGGGACTGGCCCTGCGGCCAGGGCCAGCTCTGGGACCAGGGCCAGCGCTGGGGCGTGTTCCGGGACCGGGGCCGACGCCGGGGCCGGAGCCCTGACGGGAGCCTGGGCCTGGGACAGGGTCACCAGGGCGGCTTTTAAAACGATATTATTC
>NW_010171409.1:0-9765 GCF_000695765.1 Mesitornis unicolor
TTTAGCAGGGTGGGTGCATCTGCCACACAGTGTGATGCCCCGCTCTTGGTGCACACTTCTTTCTTTCCCATCCCATCCCATCCCATCCCATCCCATCCCATCCCATCCTCCCTATAAGTGCAAGCACTGAGACTTGGGTGGATGGAACTAGGAGCCAGCAAGATTACTACAGTAATAACGACACCAATTACTGCACCCTTGGCTTCTCCCAAAGAGTTGCTTATTGTGGCAGGAACGTGCAGTGGGCTGTGACCGGGGCAGGAATACTCTCCATGTCTGGGCTAAAATATCCTGCTGGGACAGTTTTGTGGGGGCTTTGCAGCCAGCCAATGATAGCAAGCATGGTGTAAAACACAAGTCTCTGTTACCACAGCCATACCCACGCTGCGTTTCTAAGGCAACTGAGGTGTAGGCGGCAGTTAGAGGTTGTAATTGTTTCAGGGTGGGGGGGGGGAACCTGTATCCACACACACACAAAAAACAACCCCTGAAACAAAAAAAGAAGTGCTCTTTCTGTTTAGCTGCAATTTCTGACTGCACTTTAGACAAATTGTCAGAATCCGCATTCCCATTGGCAGGGAGCCAGGCTCCCCAGCATGCTGATTAAACTGTGTGTAGGCAAAATGTAGGCAGATGATGGGGACCCAGTACAGTGAAACCTTGGAGAGCTTTGTTTTCCTTTGGTGCTGCTTTCTTTTTCTCTCCAAAGTCCTTGCAGGCTAGGTTTCTGACCATCCCTCGTTGGATCTGTTTTGAGGCCTGAACCTCCAACTCTGGGAGGTGAGAAGAACCCTGAAGCTGCAGAGGCAGCTGCTCATGGTACATAACCCCTAGCTGCTCATTCACCTGTAGGTGAGCAGGTAAACCTCTGAGTGCACTAGAGGTACTGGAGAGATGACCAGAGATGTTGAGCTACAGCAACATAAAGGGCATTTTTGCACATGGATGGGAAACCCTCTTCTGTGAAGGGCCCAGCCAGCCATCAAGACATATGCTTTTGGTTCAGCTCCAGCCTCCATGGGACCTCCAACTGTGACAGCTCCTCTGAGGAACATGGCTTTGCTTCAGTGAGCTACACTGCCCTTCTCTAGTGTGGAGCACTGGCATCCCTCTGTCTGACACCACAGACAGCTGCCAAGGAAGCACTGGAGCTGAGGATGTTGAGACATCTGCTTTCTAGTCAATCTGCTGCTTAAATTTTGCAGCTGCAGCTTCTGTGGGAAGACTGAGGGCTGTTGCATTGTTCCCAGAATATGTGCCTGCCTGTCATGGTGAGCACCTTTGGTTTATACTGACTTGTTTGTTCACTAACTTTTTCATTTGATCTGTCATCATTTCTCTTAGGGTTTATCAGCACACAGTCAGGAAAGTAAGAGAAGTTGACCAACTCTTAGAGCCACTTTTCAGGAATGTAATGGCTGAGCTCCACTGTGACTCAGTGGAGTTAAATCCAGTCAGAGGCCAGTCACAAGTGATGTTCCGCAGCACTCAGTGTTGGGGCCACTTCTGTTTAATATCTTTATCAACAACCTGGATGAGGGAATGGAGTAAGTTTGCAGATGCCATTAAGCTGGCTGGAAGTGTTGATCTGCTTGAGGGTAGGAAAGCTCTTCAGAGGGACCTTGATGGGTTGGATCGATGGGCTGTGACCAATTGTATGATGTTCAACAAGGCCAAGTGCCAGGTCCTGCACTTGGGTGTCAACAACCCCATGCAATGCTACAGGCTTGGGAAGGAGTGACTGGAGAGCTGCTTGACAGAGAGGGATCTGAGGGTGCTGGCTGACAGCTGATAGAACATGAGCCAGCAGTGTGCCCAGGTGGCCAAGAAGACCAAAAGCATCCCGGCCTGTATCAGAAATAGTGTGACCAGCAGGACCAGGGAAGTGATCCTTCCCCTGTACTCAGCTTTGATGACACTTCACCTCCAATACTGTGTTCAGCTTTGGGACTCTCACTATAAAAAGGACATTGAGGCACTGGAGTGTGTCCAGAGAAAGGCAACAAAGCTGGTGAGAGATCTGGAGCACAAGTGTTATGAGGGGTAGTTGAGCGAACTGGGGCTGTTAAGTCTGGAGCAAAGGAGGTTGAGGTGAGACCATATATTACCCTCTACAACTACATGAAAGGAGGTTGTAGTGAGGTAAGTATTGGTCTCTTCTCCCAAGTAACAAGTGATAGGAAATGGCCTCAAGTTGTGTCAGGGGAGGTTTAGGTTAGATATTAGGACTATTTTTTCACTGAAAGGGTTATCAGGCATTGGAACATGCTGCCCAGGGAGGTGGTTGAGTCACCATCTCTGGAGGTATTTAAAAGACAGGTAGATGAGACATGATTTAGTAGTAGACAGGTTATGGTTTGTCTTGATGGTCTTAAAGGTTTTTTCGAACCAAATGATTCTGTGATTCTATGATTCTATTATTCAAGGTCACTCCACTTCCATGTGGGAGCTGATGACACCATAAAGGGCTTGACTGGATAGCTACACCTCAAGTGAGGTAAATCTGCTTAAAAATGGGTGAGCTGGACTGCACCGAACACCTGTGTGAGCATCTCAGAGGCAGGGTGGCCTTCATGTAGCCTAGCTTCTCAAGCAAGGCAAGCTGAATCCTTTTTTTAAATCTGAACATGCAAGCTGAATCCTTTTTTTAAATCCCACAGCAATTTGATTCACATCTTCAGCTAATTCCTCTTGAACTTTCTGAGAGATCTGGCACAAACAGGTCCCTAGATGTATTTTGCAGCCCTCTGGGCTCTTGCTGCGCTTGTTATTCATCTGATGTGTCTCAGTGTTTAGCTCAGTGTGCAGTCTGTCTGACAGGGCCTCCTTGCCAAGAGTTAGGAGCCACAGGAGTCCTGCAGGGGCTCACACGTGCCAACCATGCAGTCTGGGACTCAGCCTCTCATGGTTACAGAGAAGGGTCTGGTCCTCCAGGTAGCTCTTACCTGGAGGTTGGGGTGCCTGCTCCAGGACAACCCCTGTTGTGATTTGCCTCTGTGACCAGGACCAGGGTGGTTTTGCCCTCAGCTTCCCCAGGAGCAGGCTAAGGCCAGAGCTGTGTGTGCATGCCAGTTCTGCCTATACTATTTAAATTGCACACTCTCCAGGGCAGGGGCCTCGGCCATGTACATTCAATAGTAATAAATATTAATCCTTATGATTTGCAAACTGCTTGGCTTTCAGAAACTGGTACAACTTTAATGCAGAACACCAAAGGCCTGGCACAGTGTTTTATGAGCCCTGAGGACTGTTTAACTTGTTCAAATGTGTACTTGGCTTTGAGTCACAGATGTGATCAATCAAAGGAGCAGTCTTTTCCCTCTGATTCACCAAGGCTGATTCCTTGAATGTGAGGGGTTTAAACCCCTTAACTTGATTTAAGCATTAAGGAGTTTGACTTGAAAAATTCTGGATGCTGAAACCACAGTGGAGGCAACTGACTCCAGCTCTGGCAAGGTCAAGGAAAGATCATTTGGGTGCTAAAAGCAGAGGATATCTACTGGCTTTCATCAGATGAGAATTGAGCTTTGTGAGCAATGACTTGTAGAGTCACAGGGGTACCAAACCTAGAAAACTTTCCTTGTAAATCTGCTCTGATCTGTCTCTCATCTAAATGGCTTCAAAAAAATGAAGAAAACAAAATCCACTCCCACTTAATGGGATTTTCAGGTTTGTCATTCCACTTCTGGGAACCTTAATTTTGCCAAAGAACATTAAAATGAGAAGAGAGGAAAAAAACCAACACAAGCTCTGCCTTGTCCAGTCAGATACCTCCTGTTGAAGTACAATTTTTATTCCAAATTTCCTCAGCAGGTATACCTTGAGTTATATCCTTGTGCTAACTGACTGGATCATATCGTATCCTCTTCCCATGCTATTGTCCTCTAGGTGAAAAATGAAGCACAAAAAGCCTAAGTAACTTGGTCACCCAGGAATTTGGAAGCACATATGGAAGGTGAATTCCCCTCTCCCAGAAAAGGTGGCGTATTACTTGTGTCACTCTCCTTTTTTAGCTGCCTTGAGTACTTTGGCAGCTTCACCTCACTTATGAAGGTCATCCCTTCTTGGTCTTATCCGTCATCTTTGCTCTTGGCTTGTTTGGCTCTGAATTGCCATCAGAGAAACGTTTGCAACTGGCTGAATCTCAGCAATTACAATTAATGCCTCTAGCATGTGTGCTGCTTGCTTTGCTCAGTGCAGAACTCCCGTTTCAGGCCAAGCAGTAGAACGGGACCAATGTATTTGTAGTCACTTGTGCTACAGTCGTCACCTAAGTTCAGAGTACTGCCATCTATACTAAGGAATGTTTAAGCCTCCCATACCTTCAGACTGGGGTTTTGATTCAAAGGTTTATACCTAAGCTGAAATTTAGAGGTATGAGGTTTATTGGATTCTTTTGCCGTTAAATGCTAATTGGGTCAGGACGCACTTAATGGCTGCAGAACATGAAGATTAGGAGACAAAATAGTTAGGAAGTACAGATAAACAAAAACGAAGAAACAGGCACACTGTGGCTATGTGTCCATAGTCACAACATTGATACTGTTAACTGTTCTGAAAGCTGTTGTTATGCACAATAAACAAAAATAGGGGCTGCTTGGATTGAGGGTGGAGGTTAGCTCTGCCCTGGTAGTGGCTTCCATCCTTGCCAGAAGAGAAAAGGAAAGCACAACTTGAAAGAAATCTAAGCACTAGCTTGTTTTCCTGCTTAAGCACAGTAAAAATGATACAGAATTGGCCGTCTCCTTATTAATTTCACTCGGTAAGCAATCATAAAACATTTAGTTTTAATATGAAATATTAAAGTTCTTTGATTGTTTTTTAATTCTTTATGTATAATTTAAAGAATTTGCTAACACAGAAATTATTAAATGTGGATATGTCAGATTACAGGAAAGCTAGAGAGGAGGGACAAGGCCATTGAAAACCACAGGATTTACCAGAACCATAACAAAGTTTTTTAAGGGCAAGATTTTTCCTTAGGTAATGAAAAGAAGAAAGAGCCTTCAGTTTTAAGGCTAGAAATTACCTTGTTGATAATGTGCTAGAGCTAGCAATCTGCTAAACACTGGAGGGAGTTATTATTACTGGCACTAACCTGTCATCACACCTGATGAGTTGCCTGAATTCACTGTGCACTTCAGTGCAGAGCCACACCTTTTGCAAAGGGTGCTCTAGAAAACATCACCCTATGGTTCCCACACTTTTGTGCTACGAAAGCCCTGATGAGAAGTTTTCAAGGGATCCACCTTGTGCCACTGCTTTCCACTTGGAAAAAAAAATGCGCCATGCTTGCTGTGATGTTGTATCCCTGACACATGTCATGTGGCTGTAAGGGATCTGTACCATTGTCAAAAACCACAGAAGAACTTCAACAGGATGGAAGTGTGTTGTTCTGGTCTCTCTCAGTGCCATATACTTACTGGCTTTCTATGTGTGTTCCCAGACAGCCTCTGCTGAAAATGCTCTGGACTGCATAGGGCTGTTGGGAAATCTACCCCATACTCAGCTGGTGGGCAGGAGGGGGTGTGTGACCCATACCACGCATACAGCACAGCAAGCCCTTAGCCAGGCACCTGCCTGTGCTGCAGGAATCAGGGGGGCTGCAGCAGCAGTCAGCAATTCTCCCCAGTTGCAGAGGACAAGCTAATGTCCCATCTAGGTGGCTGCCCAAGACTGGTATGGCAGGGATGAGGGATTAGTGGCTGCAGCAATGGGTACCCTTGGGGAGGGAGAGAGGGAGTCCACAAATGTGCCAGAGCAGAAGCTCAAGATGTGCTGCCAGCCCTCATCACAGCCCAGTGGATGGTGGTTCTCTGGGAGAGAGACAGGGGAAATCTGCTGCAAGAGGGATTGAAAGGCAGAATGGGCTGAAGGGCTGAGAAGTAGGGAAGAGCAAAGTGTTGGTGCTGTGAAGAAGACTGGCTCAGAGGAGCCTGGCAAGTGCTCCCTGCTGTCAGAGGATGAGGGATCAGACAGCAGGGGAGGCTCATGAAGAGTGTAGGGGCACGAGCAACCAGGAGACGCATGGGAGAAACACCAGCATCTCCATTCCTTGCCCCAAGCCTTGGCCTGGAGGTCTTTTGCTGGTGTCGATGTCAGAAAATCATGAATCATTACTCAGAGCCAGGAAATGGATCCTGCATCACTTCAAGCTTCCCGCTTGATTGTCTGAGTTGTGCCGCAGAGTGGTGATGGGTCTGGCAAAACAAGAGAGGGGGCAGAACTTGCTAGATGGAACTTGATGTAACTCTTTGGCCAAAAAAAGTTACTGCTATGATTATTCACCCTTTCCAAGGCTATTAGTGGGGTGTAGGTGTACAGGGTTTCAAGAAAAGTGTTACCCATTTAAAAGACAGATAAAAAAATCAGCAACTAGCTATGTTTGTGAATAGAACTATGAATTTCTGGAGAGCCAAACAACTATTTATTATTACTGAGAAGTCAAGCACTTCTGAAAAATGTGGCTTTTTGTTGTTTCTTGTAGTTTAAGATCTGATGCAGTTGCAGGTGGGGACAGTTCAGTAGTGGGAGCTTTCACATGGATTAGTAGCACAATAGGCGCAGGAGCAGAGGGAACAGTTTGTGCATTGCATCACAGCAGCTAAGAAAGGCATATGTGAAATATCACCCTCCCATCAGCCACGCAGGCATATATCTCAATTCTTTCTTCCTCAACTGGCTCCCGCTTCAGAGGGCAATGAGGAATGGAGTGCTGTGTCGGGAATGCAATCACTGATTGCAGAGGAACGGACAGTGCTTGGTGAAGTGGTTCTCATTCAAGCCTTGTGCCTGGTCCAGAAGAGCCAGGACTTAACATTCTTCCTGAACAAAGGGAAAGGAAGGATGGATTGTGGCAAACCACTGTGCATTTTAAACAGCTTTGATTCTGAGTTGGAGTTTTATGTTAAATACCATGATTCATCTCTATTTATTTTGCTAAGCAGTGAGCAAGCAGAAAGTCTAGCAGCTGAAATGATGTGCCTGAAAGACTCCTGGCAGGCAATCCATCAAACAAGTATTGATTAGTACTGCCACAGGAGCCATTTTGCACAGTAAGACCTTTATTCTTTACTCTGACAAATGCTCACTTAGATGTAAATTAGCTGAAGGTGTCCTTCTCTCACACTGTAGGGCTGAATTGGGAACAAGAGTTTCCTCTCCTAAGAGCACAAGTGTGGAAAGCATAGCAAGAGTCATCAGGAAAAAAAATACGGTTAAGATTCCAATGCGCCATGAAATGTTTTTACCTTTTAAAAGAGGAGGAGATGAAAGCAAGAATTCCCCCAAGGGAGGTAGCATGGAATAACTGAAAAGTCCTGTAGTGGGCTGAAATGGCCAGAAACTTGCTGGGAAGGGTGCTACTGAAGAGCCTAGCCTCACTCACCTCCTGTGGAGAATAACATGAAGGAAATCAAAGGTGAGGAAGGTACAGTGGCAGTGTTATTATATAACTTAGCCTTGACTACAGGTGGAAGCTTCCCTGCATTGTGCACATAGGGCAGGGAAGTACATTGGCAGGGAAGACAGTGTGCATGTCAGTACAATGGATGAGCCAAGCTTTACTCTCCCAGAAGGGGTCTAAAGATGCTGCACTTGATACCTCCCACCAAATGGTTAATTCCTTCTTAATTCTACAAATATTTCTAAACTCATTGTAAATGTCTGGCTCCAGTTTCCAGCCTTTGGTTCCCATTGTACCTTTCTCTGCTTGATTAAACAGCCTTTCAGGATCCAGAATTTTCTCTCCTGCAGAGGTGCTTTTGCACTGCAGTCACGGCCTACTTAGTTACTTGTTGAAGAGCTAAACAGGTTGAGCTCTCCACTTCTCTCAGTACCAGGCATATGCTCTGATCCTGCCCTCAAATGACCATTCTAGTTTTCTTAATGCCCCTACTCATGGGCATTTTAAGTAGCGTTACAGTACAATGTGCTGAGATGCAGGATTACACCTTCGGTTTTCTTCGCGTGGAGTGCAGAAACACAGTCACAGCCCTTGCCTCTCTGCAGAGATTTTGCAGAGGCACTGCTCATAATACCTGATCCTGATAGCCAGAACAGAGCATTGCATTTTTTCTGGGCTGCATGGGAGTGTCTGGATGAATTTGCTCCTGAAGGATGACCTGTTGGGCTTTAAGCTCCCTGAGCTTCTTTTTGCCTTTGGCTATGAAACTGTGGGGTGATTTTTATTTCTGCTGGCATCATGTCGAACTAATTGTTCACTGTTTTCCCCAAAGAACTCTGGTATGCAGAACTTGTTCTTGCATCATAACTGAAACCTTCTCCCAAACTTATAAAAAATACATGGTGGTGAAACAACCAGTACAAGCCATGGTTGGCTGTTCGTAAAGGCTGCACAAGAGGCACCCTGCTGGTTGTGCCTGGAGAGATCTCTACAAGCATGATTTCCAGTCTCTCTTCAGGCAACATACCCGTGATAGTTTACAGCTAATGCCATCTCCCTCCTGGAATTAATTAGGTGTTACCAGATCAACAGCGATTTTCTGAACTGGGTAGGACTGCAGATTATTGTGGCAGGTGCTGTGCTCAGTCTGTCAGCAGCTCAACACACCCATAAACATCAACCCAACAGGGTGGTATTATGGGAAAGCCTCACAGGTGAACAGGAGTTAATCTGTTGAGTGCAACCGCTGGGCAGAGGTGATTTCTGGGGAATGCCCTGGGTCTTACACTTTCTGTCTTAGAGAAAATATTTGATTACAATTCTTTAGCTGCACTGATTCTGGATGACTTCAATTCCTTTGGCTTCAATGCAATTTTAGCATTGACCAAAACTAAAACTGTATAGAGCCTGTGCCTAAATGCATTTTGAACTGAGACTGGTGTGAAATACAACAATCTTAGCAAAGCTATGATTTGTACTCTTTCAGATTTTATGGGTTTTGTTTATTTTTTTCCTTTGCAAGTAAGTATTCCAGGAACAGCTGGCAGGGGAGAGGGTGAATACATCTATAGAGATGTGTTCAATCTCAGCCATTTAAACAGCAATTAGTTGTAATCTCTTCTAATTTATTAACTTTGCAGGGTCTGGTATCACAAAATATTAGTAAGAGCTGGACAGGGAATTCAATAGCACCAAACTGTCTGTATGCATTTGAGTGTTCAGCTTACTAAACTGTAGTGATAGTACAATTTGAAGACACTCCGCTGTGTAAACTGATGTGACCTCACCTATTTTACTTTGTGTTGATAGTCACTGGGGACTCTCAATACTTCTCTGTTGTTCCTGGGGACTAAGTCACAGCTCAGGTACTGGTTTCTCCTATTAGGGCCAGGTAGAAAAATCATGCCCATGCGCAGGGCAGGATCTAACCAAGGCACTGGAAGAGGAAGACCTGTAACCATGAACCATGGGTGTCTACTTTCATCATTAAGTTTGCAGGAAAGGGGTCTGAAGGGACACCTGCAGTCAGACATACACTCCAGTTGCAAGGACTGACAGCAGGTGGTAGGGTTTCATGCACCACTTGCTCTGCTTTGTCTCCATGGTACTACCTCTTCATCACTGCCCAGTGACTTTCTTTGCTATATGCATTTCTAGGCTCTCTCCTTATACCACCTCAGGTTTTTTCCTGCTACATGTGGATGCCAACAACCATTAGCAAGATGCTGTAGGACTGGTGCTTCTGTATTGGTGTCTAAAATGCTATAGGAAGGATTTTCCAAGGATCTTGCAGCATCTTTACTGATTTTTCTATCTGTACAAGTGACCAGATCACAAAAATGGGGCGAGGAGGGTGTAGG
>NW_010171409.1:9796-10736 GCF_000695765.1 Mesitornis unicolor
AACACAAGAGAGGGAGTAGGCCTTAAAGATATATGATTCACCAACAGTGCCCTTCGGGCTGTGAACTCTCAGTACTCACGATATGGAAACCTTTTAGGAAGCAGGACCCCACACCTGGTGGTGGTAGTACATCATCACTGGCTGCTGCCTCAGTCCAGCTGTATCTGACAGTGGCACCCTGCTGGTGATGCTGGAAGGATGCTGGCCACCCGAAGGGCTCCTTGGGTGTAAGGGAACTCTGGTGTGCTGTGGCCTGTGCTGATGAGCTTCTTACTGAGAGTGGTTCTCTTGGAAGCTGGCAGGCACTGCTCTGCTTTGTGTTCACTTCTGTAACAGCCCTGGGGTGTCTGCAGCTCCTTTTCTCTGTCTGTCTCCAGCTGCATTGGGTGTTTTCAAGCTCCACAGTGCTGCCTGCCTCTGTTTCAGCCTGGGGCAGGGACAGAGGGTATGTTTAGGCAGCATGAATATCCTTGTTTTAATACACCTGTGAAAGCCCTGCTCTGTGATGACACTGAATGAAGGGGGTGGAGAACAACATCACCTCTGAGATGGGAAATAGGCAAGGAAGAACCTCCCTTTCTAGACTTGACATTCTTTTCTTGCATTAAAAACTGGCCAGATACCTGCGTGCTTTCACCCATCCACATTGCCAGAAGTGAGAGGTTGGAATGCAGGAGCTAGCAAAGTCCCACAGGACACTGAACTTTATGTCTGACTTCAGCTGTGATGAGGAGCGAGTGCTGCAGAGGAAGGGGTAAGAGTGCTCCTTTCTGGCGTGGTTGGAGCTTTCTGGAGTCTGCAAAGGTGGCCTTGAGCTGTGCTACATTTCTGCTGCCACCATGCTCCTTCTTTCCAGCAGCACTTGTCCAGAGAAGCCCAGGAGCACACCAAAGGCAGTAAACTTTGTCTCATCTAGCTTATGCAGCAAGTGTGACCATCA
>NW_010171409.1:10767-18912 GCF_000695765.1 Mesitornis unicolor
TCAGCAGGACTCATCCTAGTTCTCTGCCCACACACTACTTTGTGTCCATCCCTGCTACAACTAGCCTGGGGCACAAAGTAGGACAGAAAAGGAAACCGTGGCAAACCAAGGGGAAAGCCCTTCTTGAGTACAGCCAGGGCGGACACAGGGCTGGCTCAGGGTTGCATGCCTGGGACAATACCTGTGCTTGCAAGAACAGGCCTGAAAAACCGGCCACAGCTACCCTTTGCAGGGCCAGGGAAAGGCTGGCTGGTGGCTGCTGAAGGAAAAGGAGGAGGTGTGCTTTCCCAGGACTTTTGGTGCAATGCTAGTTCTGGCATCCTCCTTTGCCCTATCAGAGGACAAAGCTGACCTCCAGAGGCTCCTGGCAGTGGCATCTCAGGGTTTTTCTTCCTATGCTCCTTGGAGGCCAGTGTACTCTCTGAAGCAGGAGGAAGCTCTGCAGATGCACAATGCTGCACTCTACTTCTCTCTCATGACTTCAGAAGGAGCAGGGCTGGGAAATAACACCCTAGAAAAGCTCTCCACTGATGCACTAACTCTTGCATAAGTGCTTACCTCAGTGCACTTGACCTCTGGAGATGGAATGGGGGAACCCAAACAGTGTAGTTGCCTCAAGAATATCTTGTACTAGGAACTTCCTTAGTTTAGTTCCTCAGTCTTTGTTAATTATCTTCGTGTGTTTTAAGCCTATTATTTGCAAATGTTTCCACATAGATGTGTTATTATGAGAGTGCAATACCCAGCTGCCCATCCACCAAGCCATTCAGGGCCTAGCCTTGAGTTTCCATTTATGACTTTTGCTTCTGAAATGAACTCCTAATCCTTCAGTCCCTGAAGCTGCATGAGATTATTGCCTTCCTCAGAGGCTTTTCCTACACCCAGTTTGCACACACCCACAAATATTGCTAGGCAAGAGTGTAACATCACCTAATCACTACACGTTCACCTTATGGGGAAGTTCAGGTGCTGCCCTGGCATGCAGGCTGCACATCAACACCAAGGCTACTTGCTGCTTTTCTCCCTATTTATTCTCAAATGCTGAAAGCCAAGTGAGTCAGTTGCTAAATATTTCCTACAAAGCTTAACCGAGTAACACTTTTGAGGAGATAATCTCCTGCTTGCCTCCATCTCGCTTTCAAGCTGCAAAAGACCATCTGAAGAACAGTGTCAGCCTTCTCCTTTGTGATCTTTCCATCGCACCAACCCACTAGAGTAGTTAAATTTTCCATTTTAGTGCCAGTAGGTGGCATTGCTTACTCTCTTAAATGCCTGAAAGCTAAGCAAAATATTCGGCCTTGCCTTCAGAGGTACCCTGCTGTAAGATCTCACAACCTTTCCCAACACTGCAACAGCATCCAAATCCAGTGTCTAAATTTAGGCTGGAAATCAGACTGGTTTCTAACCACCAGAGTAATGAAGTCCTGTGAGCACTTCCCTGCTGGCATTACAGGGGCAGAAAAACTAGGTAGTTTTATGCCTACTAGCATGATAAATTTGTGAACAGTGTGGCATATTGTGGTTATCTGTGATATTAAAGAACTGCACTCCATGACCTTGTCATTTCTACAGTGGTGTACTGATGCAGTCTGCTCAGTAGAGCTGGGCCATTGGCAGCTACACCACCATCTTGCGTTGCATGGTTGCATGCACAGACTGCCAAAGATATGGTTGTGCCATCTCTCTACCCAGTGGACGGCCATTTCCTGTCCTGGAAATAAAGCACATGGGACACCATCTCCCTATCATAAAAATAATGGAGAGAGTTTTCCAAGTGGATGTTGAAAGTTCTTGGGTTTGGCACCGCAACTGCAACTTTGCTGAGAATCAGCACTCCAGGAAAGGGAACTTGGCAGGCTAGGGATGGCTCTGGTGCCATCACAGGAAACAACTGTCTAAAGCCTACTGGGAGAGGAGGGGCACATGAGAAGAAAGGCAAGCAGCACAAAGGCAATTGAAAGTCTAAGTGGTGATACCCACCCCCCACCCCTGCCTACTGTTGTCCTGCATACAGGAAAAAATACACAGGCACATACATGACTCCAGGGAAAACCTCAGGGTGTCTTGACTCTTTGTGGTCAAGGAGTCTCCTGAAGGGCTTTCCCAGCACTTAGGACCACTGGAGTAGACCTATGACCAGAAGATGGGTCCTCATGCCACTCAGAAGACTTCTGAAATGGACAGGATACATTAAGTTACACACTGAAGATCACCCTGGACACCTGTGTCTGAAGCAAGGGGCTAACAGCCATGCTGCTCATCCTGACTCAGGGAAGTGGAGGTCCAAGCACAGCATTTTATCCAATCATCTCTGTGCCATCACCCCCCAGATCAATGGCACAAGATGTATCCTTGCAACAGCTAATATGGTATGCCTTGAGCACGAAGGAGAGAGACTGCACAGTTCACCTTCTTCTGAAGGAATGTTCCAGGCAGAGGACAGCCTGTACAAAAAGTTTGAGCAGCTCTTTGAAGAAGAGCTAGGTCCAAGTCAGACCTGGACCACTGTGCAGCACAATCATGGAGCGGGAGGAAAGTTTTATGAGCTGGTAAAAGCCCATTGTTTTGCCCTCTGTCAGGTTGGCCTGCCTCTTGCTGTCAGGATGATTCACTGCACATGCTAGAGCTTTAGCTCCAGTACCCAGGGTAACTCTGCCTTCTTTGCAGAGCAGGTAGACCACTATTTTCTCAGCTATGCATGGCATCTGACACAAATATGGAATGCATATGAGGCATCATGCAAGCTGCCCATGCAAAGGTGAACAGACTGCTCTTGTCTCCTACCACATGCTGTCCTCATCTTCTGATTAGGAAAGGCTTGTTGAAGTGCTTATCTGTGAAATTTCAGGAGCTGAAATAGCCCTAATGAACCAAGCCCTACATGGTCTCTCCTCTGCAGCCAGGATTCTTGATCTACACCACTGAGATGCCACCCTAGGCCTTGATGGAGTCATAGTGGGGCTCATCTGGCACAGGAACCTGAAATGTGTGGAAGACACTGCATCAGCAAGATCTCAGGACACAGGAAGTGACTTCAGGCCCTTTCCCTCTTCACCCATACCTGAAAGGTCCTAAGCTCTGCCTCTGCTGACCAGAGCTGATGATTTCAACCCCTGAACACCAGCTGTGGAGCAAGAGCAAGACCTGGAAAATACATTTCCTTATCAGATGACCATTATTGAATACTTTTCAGTTTGTATCACAATATTCCTTTGTCCCAGACTAAAGACTCTTGAATGAGGAATATAATTAGCATCAGACAATGTTCAGTGTGAATTAAAAGACTTTCGATTCCATTGTATATTAATTCTATGGAGCCTACTTGGATTACACTTTAATGATGTATTTTTAAACTGCTGCAAAGCACTGGAGTCTATTCTTCTGGGAAAGTGACGTATGACAAGCTGTGGGATGTTCTGGGTGGAGTTAGAATGTCTTCTCACACAGTGACTTTACCATTTTTGGCTGCAGATTCTTATAGAAAATTTAAGAGTGATTCAGGTTCCTAAACACATGTACCCAGCACCATTTTAGACATTCCTGGAGTGTCCAAACCCTCCACCCAGAACAGGCACCTCTGGTATGGCACCTGTGGGCCCACAGGGTTCACAGACTATAGACTTCAAGGTACAGCTTTGGTAGCTGGCTCCATTTGCTATGCAATATATACTGATACTTGCATATTCACCTGTCAGTGGCCAAATAATGTTGTTCTCTAACACTGGAGCAGTTACACGGGAATTAGCCTCTTGGACTAATAGTCAGCTCATCACCTGCTTATTTTACGTCATCCCCAGAGCATCTCAGCCAGAATGGACTTGCATAAGAAGAGAAAAATAGAAAATGAAGGGCTTCTATGGTAGGAAATAATGGGTTAAAATAAACCAGTGAATGTACAGCTTGTCCACTTTGACAATAAAAAAAATACATGTGCCTCTTTTTCACTTGTGCAATCAAGGAGCTGACAGCCAAGTAGAAGGCAGTCCATGGTTCAGCAAAGCAATTATTTTTATTTTTATTTTTCTGTGAAAGATGCCTCTGCTTTCTTTTCTTCTGCAATTAAGAAATCCCACTTCTCCACCTGTGTTCATAATGGCCTTGGCTGCAAATTTCATAGGTCAGGCTGACCTAGATTAGCCTGGAGAGAGTCCTCCAGACAGCAGCGGCTGCACAAAACACATAATGTATCCTCCACAGATTTGGCTGGGGCTGCTCTTGGCAGCATTTCCTCAACTCTTGTTTTTCATCTTGCAGGGCATATAACCACTGCCATGATATCCACGCATTAGGACTGAATTAGCCCTGAAGCAGCCTGCCTAGGTATGTATTCTGGCCTTGCTGTTGTAGCCAAGAGCTGAGAACAGTTCAACTGCCTGGCTGTGGGTGTTTGGTGAATGTGGAGGTTCTGGTCCTCGCAGTGACCCACTCACCCACAAGTGTGCTGCTTCTAGGAGTGTTTAAGGCTCTGTCACAAGAGCCATGTTGGTTGTGCTGACTGTGGTATGGGAAGAAGGACGACAACAAAGGAAGAAAAAATTACTCCTTGCTTGCTCACACTGCACTTACCTATGTGTCTTGACTTCAGAGAAGAATACTTCCTGAAGAATAGAAAAATACCTTTTTTAAAGAAAAAGTCACTGAGTTGTCTTTCCTGCCACTCAGGACAAGCAAGGCCTAGGATTTAGTAGCAAAACAGATGACCTACCCCGGAGCTTCTAGGAGATTTTGGATGCTGTCAGTGACATGGGTACGGCATGTTACTCTCTGGAAAAGGAGGGCCACAGTGGAGGAAGGGGCAATGCAAAGCCTTTGAAGGCTGGCAGTGCTGGAGAGGCATGTTGGTACTTCCCTGTGATGCGGGCATCCACAGGGAATGAAAAGGCATGTGCACAAGCATCTGGGTCTTCATTTGCCTCTAAATGTCTGCAGGGCCTGCAAAATCCCCATCAGGAGGGGAAAGATATGCCCAGGATATACAGCTCCTTTGGACTCCACTTTGGGCCTGAAAACTAAACAAACCACCCAGGAGCACAAGAGGGTGTAAAATGACAAATTGTTCTAACATTGCCTGTGTCCTTGAAAGGCTGCATGATGACGGATTAGCAGTCAACAGATGTATCTTCATTAACGAGAAGACAGAGTAATGAGCTGTTCGGAACATGCCACAGACAGAGTGGCCTTGTGTTTCCCTGCAGGTCTACTCAATGAATCCCAGAGCTCTCTTCTTCTGTTTATACCCCATTAGCAAGCACCGGCATCAACCTAAGACATGCTGGATGCTGCTAGCTGTGGTAGGATGGAACTTGGAGGTGTCGCCTGAGAACAGGGTCCTGTTTTCTAGGACTTTCATGTCCCAGCCACATAGTGAAAGAGGTTTTCAACCTCTATGAGGTCCAGTGTTACGTGAACACAGAACCAGCTACCAGACACCCAGCTTCTTACCAAATCGCTCCATGAGGAGGCTTGAACTGGGTTTCAGGAGTTTCCTCCTCCAGTTCAGGAGCAAGTCCTTCCAAGGCCGTATCAGTTACTGGTAAGGAGTTGCCATGGCTGTGTTTCGCAAGGAGCTGTGAACTTTCAGAGCAGGGGAAGAGTGTGCATTGAATATGCCTGTGATTGCTCTTCTTCTTGAAATACCAGTTGGCCAAGATCCTCAGCTGTGTACTGCTGTGGACCTCAATGGGTTTCCTGCAGAATTTGGCAGATGAAACACCCAAGGGAGGAAACTGAGACATAGCAAAGTGGTTAAGCTCTTTTGATGGTGTTTGTGGTCTCAAAGTGATAGAAAATGATACAAGATCTTTTGTCCATGGCAAACATTAGCTGTCCTCAGTGTGCTAGGGTTCTGAGTGGCTGTGTCTTTCTGATTAAGTTTGAAATTGGGATTTGCCCTATACCTTCCTTTCTTTTTCCAGAGATCATGTCATATAGTCTTTTAGCACCTCTTCAGGACTATACAACTGTGTTACAGATCTTGGAGGTCACAATTTCTTCAGCAGCTCACCACAAAATGATATTGACTGATAGGGCACATCTGTTTCTGCCTGCAGACCTGAAATGTCCATGCTTGAGGCCTGCAGGGGATGCATTTGAGAAAAAATGTGAGATAAAATTATTCAAGATAGTTTTGCAATCTCAATATTGAACATGGTATCTGAAGTGAAGGTAGGAATGGGGATTACTTGCTTTAGGACAGGGATTGCTTGCTGCAAGTATCTTTAAGACTTAAACTGTGTTTTATCTGCAGTGTAATAAACTGTCTATGGTCAATGTGCTGATGGTGAGAACCTGATGACTGAAAGAGAGCTACAGGTTAAGAGTGTTGATAATCCCAATTGCAATAAATTCTCCTGCAGCAAGTGACCTTTCCTGAGGCACAAGCATATTAAGAAATATTCTGGAACTTCTTAGCTTGCATTTAATTTCAGTAAATAATGAAGAAAATTTAAAATAGCTCAAGACTAGCAATATGTTTCGTAATTTGTGTAATACTGTCTTTTTCCTAACAGTACACTAGGGATGAATGGTAGGAGTTTATGTCCTATTGCATAATTAACCAATTCATGCTGTTCTTTCCTGATTTTTCACAACCGTTTGGATACATCTGTAGCACAATAATGGTCTGCTGTTTGGTGATTTTTATTCTTTATTTTGCATTTAACTGTTTGTGATACAGATTTATGGGGATATAAACATACGTCCATCCCCCTGATGTTTAACTTTGTCTTGTCAGTAGCCCTCAAGAGGCTTCCTTCTTTATCTTTTATATTTTATCTAATGATGTGTGTGTTGGAGCTGCAAATTCTTTTTCCGTTTTTCAGTATTTTCCTTGCCCTCACCTGATGTACCAGAAATGTCCTTGAACTCCTTGCCGAGGACACGGAAACCCAGTAATGGGTCTTCCAGAACTGTATATCTGAAGACGCAACCTGGAATGTATAGGAACTCCCATACTTTTCTTGCAAACGGTTCCCTCTGTAATGGCTTGTAGTATGCTTTTGATACTATCTACTAATGCCGAGTTCTTCCAGAATAATTAATGGATTTGGGTGCCCAGTCAAGACATAAATAGTATCAAGTGTTCCTGTAAGAAACTTTGAGATATCTTTGCCACAGCCTGAGATCTGTGTCTTGATACCCTTTTCCAGACAGCATGCAGGAGGAGTACTCTTCTGAGTTGGATCAAGCCCTAAAACTATTTTGTTTTTTCTTGTTCATTGAATCCTGTATGTCGTCCAAAAAAAACAACTGGAACCTTCCTCCAGCTGAATTAGATGAACAATCCTTAGAGCTTGTGTTTGCCTTTCTTGGGGCTAAATCATATTCTTCAGAGACAAAGAGCAAGGGAAAAATGTAGAAAGTGCGCACCAGAAGTTGGTGGTAGGGACTTCAGTAGGTGAAGGGATGGAAATAGCATCATCTTTGTCCCAGAGAGTTGTTGCAGTTGACTTTCTTGAGGTTAACAGGGCTCAGCACGTGAGTGGGAAGGGCTTTGAACCTGCTGTTTGCCATGGCACTCTGGGGCTTGGAGGGGCTCAGAGTGGTCAGTGCTGCCACCTTACCAGGGAAGAGGGGGCAAAACATGCAAGACGCAATACGTAGATTCTTTTTTCCTGCTTATTTCTCAGCAGAACTCACTGTGTGCTGTGTCTTCAGTCAACCAAAATCTTATGAAGGTGATGTGTTTCCAGTTAGGACACACCTAAATGCTTCAGTGTGGTAACTGTGCTGAATCAGGGCATTTCTGCGTAAGGGCTTAATGTACCTTGAAGGCCCTGCTTGAAATCCATTACAAGATTTTACAGGGAAGGTATCAGATAATCAATTAAGTTTCCAGCATAACACCTCTCTCTTCTGTATTTTCATATAGGGAGATAGATACAAACACTTGATACAACCAAAATGCACAAACCCAAGCAATGAATGAGAAGTCTCAGAAGGTGGTAAGGACATAGAACCATAGAATCATAGATGGTTTGGGTTGGAAGGGACCTTAAAGATCATCCAGTCCAAACCCCCTGCCACGGGCAGGGACACCTCCCACCAGACCAGGTTGCCCAAAGCCCCGTCCAACCTGGCCCTGAACACTTTCAGGGAGGGGGCATCCACAGCACCCCTGGTCAACCTGTGCCAGTGTCTCACCAC